>NW_027110436.1:1048612-1085968 GCF_000696795.3 Halyomorpha halys
CTTAAATCAACTAATATATGTAATCAATAAATACTACTGCAAACCATCAGTTTGTAAAAACTGAGCAATTTAAAGTCTAGCATGAACTAACAAAACGGAGGTAAAATGTTGATTTCACTGAATAAATTGAATAACGGGGAATGCTAGATTCCCTGAAATACAAATTTCGTAATTTGAAGGAAATGTTTTCCCTGTCAGGTAATTAAATTCAACGCTAAAGAGGAGGGAAGGAACGAATAAAAAAGGGATTTTCACCGGCAGCTTCAATATTCCCAGCTTTTATTAAATTGTTTTTAGAACACACTAATTAATTTTTCTTTGTCAGAAATAGTATACGAGTTTTTCCCCTTTTCATTGCTTGCAAAATGAGTTTAATAAAAATCCTTGTACATTATTCTGGGTATATGTATATAAACATTTATTGTACAACAATGACGGTAGTCAGCCAAAAAATCTGCCAAGCAGGTATATATGTTAGTTCAGCTTCCTCAGTATTTTCAGTGGTTCATGATTAGATATATGTCTAGTTTTGAGAAAAATAACTTTTCTTCATCTTGTAATTCTTTTTCTATGGAAAAGCTCCTTTTACTGCATACCTGCATTTTAGGAAGTCCTGAACAACATCAATTCATGATTTCTTTAATTTAATTTTAAAAAATAATATAAAATAAATTTTCAATTATAATTATGAGAGATAGTTAACCGTGGATGTCATATACGAGGAGAAGATGGTTGGGGGTGCGGTCAAAATAGAACACAAATAAGTTGATGTAACTTATTTAATCATGCCAACGTTTCGGCTAGAGTTTCTAGCCTTCACCAAGGCTAAGAACAGAACAAGATAACAACCAATGAATATAGAAAATAGAAAATAAAAAATAAAATGTAAACAGAATGACTTAAAGTGAAAAATTTTACAGAATGGAATTAATAAAATAAAGTGATCAGAGAAGTGGAAAATAAAATGTATAGATAGGTAATTGAATAAATTGGTAAAATAACATAATTAAGGAAATCAAATAAAAATGAAGTTATATAATGCAAAGAAGTATGAATATATTAGTTATTAATAATTTAAAAATTGAAATATGAGAAGAAAAAAAAAGAAAATTGAGAGAAAGAAAATATATGTAACCATAATAATTGATAAAGAAGCAAAATATAAGTAAAGATTAACAAAAGAAATGAATAGAAGAAGAAAAAATTATTTTGAAAACAACAATAATAATATATGGAGAACATAACTAATAACTTGGGTAAGGAAAATGAGAAAAGAAGGGGTGGTAAAATAAAGATAGGGGAAAAAAGAGAATAAAACGAACCTGTTAGCTTGAAAACCAAACGCGTGGTATTCTGCGCCCATAACGGCCAAACTCCGAATTTAACAAAAAGTTACAAGAATGACTAAGTGTTTTTAAAAGGAAATGTTACGAGTGGGTAAAAAATAAAAAGTAGAAAATATTTAGAGAAAGAAAGCGTGTGAGAGGGTGACGGCAAATGGTTTTTGGAAAATGTTAAAAATATATATATGTACAAGGATGACGAAGTACCGGAAGATGACAAAGTGTCATGGGTATTTAACAACAGTTAAACAGAGGAAACGTATACAAGAGAGTGACGACAAATGTGTTGGAAAAAGTTTAAGAAGTGAAATAATACGTTACAAAGTGGCCGAAAAATAAAAGAAATAAAAAAAAATTACTTTTTTATATTTACTATTTTTTATTTTAATTAATCGATAACAAGGTGATGTGGCTCAGTTCCTTTTTGTATCGGACTATAAATATATTTCCATTTAGTGAGCATTGCTTCGTACTAGGTAGTCATAACTAAGTTTTTGTCACTTTTGATACCTCAATTAGTTATACTGTACAAGTTATACTGCAGGTGTAAGTTGACTAAAAGAGGAGTTTGTAAGAGTTTTTACAATTCCAAAAAATTTATCATGCCTGACATTTAGGAAATCTCTTGTTTTAGCTAAGTCCGTGCGGAGTCGTGACGTTTTTTATAGCTTCAATGATGTCCCTTTAACGATTTTATGTCATATAAAGTTTTGAAATGATTGTTACTGATTTTGTGTAGATTTGGAAGGATTAGAGAACATTGGCGCGCTATATAATACAGTTAATAAGTTTAATCTGTAATAAAATCAATGGTAGTTTGAATGTGAGGAAAAATACTTTTTGCGCATTCATAAAGGAAAGTAGTTAGAGGACTTCATATAGGCCAATTCCCCCACCAACTTGGGAAGAGTTGGACGAACCGTTTTCGAAACGTATTAATGGGCATGTATTAGCGAAAGGAAAGGATGGAATTACGGATAGCCTAATTCGGATTGGCGGTAGAAGCTTAGATGTCCAAACAATTATTTTATTACAGAAAGACAGATAGACAATTAAATTTGATGTCTGTAATCTATAAACGCAATTGGGAATTAATGATTTTTTTTTTTTTATAACACGAAGCTTCCCTAATTCCAGGTAGAGAAGAAATAATTTTAGAACGATTGCATGAATTTATTTATAATATTAGCTAAGGAAGGCATATTTCGTAGCTTATTTTTTTTCCACAAACCGGCCAGCAAGGACCACGCGAATATCATTTTCGATTCATCCTCACAACTTCCGCCTTCCTTTACTCCAATAACCTTTCATCCTTCAGAACTGTTCCTCCCACTCTTCCTCAGTCCATTTTCATCCTCGTCTCTCCTTTCCCACAAGAACCCCAACCTCGTTTTTTTTATTCCCAAAATGCTCCCTACCCAAGCAGTCTTCATCGTTATTTTTAGTCTACCTAGTTCCTCATTCATTTGTTTTACATATCCCGCTATACTTTAGTAGCTGCAGACTTAGTTGACAATTTTATTATTTAGTCTATCATTTTTCATTCTGACCATGTGCCCGTAAAATCTCAGTCCCTTGGTATTTATAACTATTTCTAGGGCTTCCAAATTACTACATATTTCCTCATTAGATTTTCTCCTATACCCCTCTTGAGAAGATTGAGAGAGATACACAGACCCAAAATAACGGGGTCTGTGTATCTCTCTCAATCTTCTGGATCCTCACAAACGCTCGGAAGGCTGACTGTTCCCATACCTTTTAGTATCAGTGGCCTTACTACTGTTCTGTAGTGTCTTTTTTTTGCATTGGGGGACAATTTGTTCTCGTAGACGTTTCTGGTGGCGAAATTCAGTCTTTCCAGTTTGGCTATCCTTTCTTCTATGGATCCCCTATCCGAACCTTTGCTACAGAGTATCTGTACTAGGTATTTACAATTTTTGGTTACTTTCACCTGCCCATAATCTATTTCTTGGCGTATTATTTCATTAAATAATGAGTACAACTGTATCAACCTTAGATGAAACCATGGAATCACCCAGAAGGAATAAATTTATAAATGCCTTTAGATATTAAATAATAAGGAAAGCCCTTTAAGTTTATGAATGGGTAGTTATTAAAGACGAAATTGGATCCCAAAAAGTAGACGATTAAACGACAATAAATTCAGCACAGCTTATAGGCAAGGTAGCGATGTAAATAAAGATGTAAGACGGGCTTATAGAATTAACCAAGATAATATAATGCTTACTAGAAATAAATAAACCTAATAAATGATCATAAAATAGACCGTTTCACATTTAATCGAGGAATATAAAGTAAAATAGCTAATCCAATAAGTTTAAAAGAACAATCTTAGTTAAGCACTAATTGAATTTAAACGTCAGACCCTTGTCAGAGGTTAGTTATTCCGTCAGCCGTGATTCGATCAATTAATGAAGTTGTTCTGTAATCCAAGACCAACAACGTCAGGGCAGGCTTCGAGTGCGCTCAGCTTAATTCCAGCCTCCATTCGGGATCACACTACGTCTAATTCAAGTATAACGATTACATTGTTTTAAAGGGATACTGACAGGATACACAAATTTGTAATGTTCGGTCATATAACTAACAATTTTACCCTGTGCAAAAAAATTTATAATACTACACTAAAAACAAGATAAGGTGAAGGAAATTGAATAATATACCAAAAAAAAAAAATTATAGGTATGGATCAGAAAATCCGTGTTGATATCCAATATGATATCCAATAGAATAACCCCCAAATAAGTATAAATGAAATATATGCTCTTATATTTATCGATTCTTAACAACCTGCTAGTCATGACCTTAAAGAATTCTGGACAATATATCCACCACTTTCTTTTATTGAAAAGTCGATAGATCAGATGAAAGAACGGCCCTAAGACAGCCTTGGACCGTCCAATATTTCTTAATTCACCCTATTAACTTTGTTAGACCATGATCTATGTGCGTTTCTGAAATATTCTTCTCATAGTCAGAATTCTTATCATAGATGATTTTTAGGAGTTAATTTATACTAAGAAAAAAGATCAGAAGATCTATAAACACAATAGGTTGCATGTGTTCGAAGTTTGAACATCAATAGTAAAAGTTTATATAGAAATGAATGCTGAATTAGCAATGTTTGTATTTATAAGATATAGAAATAGTTTCGTCATTGTTAATTTAATTAATAATTCTTTATTGTGTAATTGTAGCAATCGTTGTTTTTTTAGCATTAGAAGGGCCTAGTTATAAATATTTGAACAAAAAAAAATATTTTAGCTGTTTTCAGGACTGCTTTAAAACGTATGATCTATCTTTATGTTCACTACTTAAATGGAATGATTTCCATCTCAATTCCAACTCCTACAAGCTTCAAAAATTTTTTTATTCAAACTAAAAACAAAATAATAGATAATTTTCTATTCTCTAATTCAGTAAATTTTTCGATTAATACAAGGTTTTCAAAGTCTGCGGATAAGAAGTAAAAACTATATATTTTTCTGTACTATAGAAAAAAATCGGTGTAGCAAAGTTAAATTTGCATTCAGAACCCAAAAAACATTTTAAAATTTCTGAATTTTTCACATTATTCTATTGAGATACCTTTTTGGCCCATATTTGTTGAGATATCATTGGATTAAGGGAAGATACTTCAAAACGATACCCCAAAACGAATTAATTATAAAGTATAAAAAAGTTTGGAATTTACTCTAGTTTGATTTATTACAAGTTGATGTAAAAAAAATAAATAAATAAAAAATGTATCTTTCATCAGTTAAGGAAGCAAAACGGAAAAATATTACTCTTTCTTTGATCTATTTTGCATTTTTGTTTTACAGTTTAAAAAATATATATATATATATATAAACCTCCAGTGGAAAATCTAAAATTTGTGTGAAGAATCCTCAAAACCTTGGAAGTGTAAAATAATAAAACCCAATGGCTGGACTATTTTGTTTTGATACTAAAGATCAATATCATCATGTGAGCCGCCTCTAAACTCATATTGATAATTATTAAAAAATAAATGATTAAACTAAATCTTAGCAGATAATTAAAATTAATAGTTCTGCTAATCACTTATGTGCAAGAATTTCCTTTAAAACATTCAATCACTTACAAATCTTTTCGCATTACTTTTATTTATACTTAGAGTTGAGTGGCGTAACAAATGATCAATGTTTATTAGTAATAATTAGCAAGTAGTGACAGTTTTATAGGCCAGTAAGTAACGGTACAACCATTTGTTTTTGAAGGGCAGAGTGGCATTGCACAACCATCGATTGCCTGTCACAGCAGACCCACGCACACTCGCGATGCAAAAAGATGGCATAAATTTAAACCCTTATATAACAAGCGACCGGCGACATAGATGGCTTCCACTCACTTAGAGACAATCGAGAAGGAGACGTCCAATCCTGTTAAATACAAATAACAAGGAATGGCCCCACAGTGATAACATTTATATAACAAGTAATTAAATACCTGATTTTTGTGACACGTTTCTTAACACCAATAAAAAAATAAATTAAAAATAAATAATTTAATGGTTTATTGGACAAAATCTATCAAGAATCTATCAAAAAAAAATCTATTAAGAACTTCCACGTTCATAGCATTCCTATGAACCGGAAAGAAACTGAAACTAACAAGTATACCATTCAGACTAAATGCTTCGTAGGAACTCTCGTGTGCATTTTGTCAGTGAGAATGTTAGTATTACAAAAAGGTTTTTCAAATTCTCCAAAACAGTTAAAAATAAAATCATAAGCCGGGACTTAATATGATCATAATAAGGTACAAAGTGACTCTTAACCATCGTGTTGATTTGGCCCGAAATACAAATTATTTAATTACAAACTCCATAGTCTTACAAACCTACTTCGTATGATTCGTATTCTATCATTGCTATATACTGCCGATGGAGAGGAGTCATAGGTTTATTCTTCATATGAATATAGCTTATGTTATAATACTCAGTATAGCACATTTATTACTGTACTTTTGTAACAGTTGTAAATTAAAATAATAATATAAACTAAATGGAAAAAAAAAAATCAGAGCCATGTTTTTTTAGGTTTTCGCAATTCACAGATTAAAATTTTAATCCATATATTACCAGAGAAAAAACATTACCTAAGTTTTTCTAAAATTCAAGAGTTTGGATAAATCACCTTTGTGGACTAACAAAATTTTAATTCTGTGTTAAAATGCCAGTGCTATTTAAATATGAAAACATACAAGTGGTATTTATAACAAATATTTAATTTATACGAATACAAATATAAATCTATAAAAAAATTTAACCTCTTAAAACAAATATTTGAAATATAAATATATTCGAATAGTTGGAAAACGTGAATTAAGAATGCATCATTATCAATCAAGTTTAAATATAAAATAATGATCTTTGAAATTTATTGAACCTTAAAGTTAGATTTTTTATTTATGTTAGAATTACATTCAGGATTCGCTATAATGCAATATGTTTATATGACGACGATGAGTTAGGATTTAGGGTTTACTGAGTTATAGATATGGTACAGATTTGATAGACTGAAGTGGTTAGTACTTTTACTATTTGAATTTTATTATCTGCAGGTCCCGTGGTATACCCTAGCCCTAGAGGCACCTTGGGTCGATAGAAACAGAGTTAGTGTGACCGCACGCAGCTGGCTGCAGTTGGGAGGTAAGTAATGTGGTTTGCACAACCTTTAACTCATCTCAGGAACTATGAAACTTTAGAGATGTTCCAATAGTTGTAATCCATTTCTGTACTACCGAGACGATGAAAGTTCGATTGAAGAGGTTCATGATAGAATTTTTATTAAAATCAGGATTTCACTAGAATTTAAAACTAGAAGGTCCTAAGGCGTTGAAGGACTCTATTCAATTCAATTTCAAAGATGCCAAATGGTAGAACCAATACCAACTCTGCCTTCATATTCGAATCCATCAACGGTGATGTTTACTAAACACACATCATTACTGGACCCCTTGGGCTCGCAGGGAGCAAATATTTTTCTCTCCTTTGTAATGGATGTGAATCGCTTAAGGAGAAAGGTCACAGTTGACCATGATAAACATTTATTGGTACCAACGATCCTGCTGGTTTATTTGTAATCAGGTATTATTAAAGTTGATCCAGAAATTAAACCTTCAAGTTATGTTTAAACTATTCAAATCTAGCTCGAGCCAATCGATTCTCCCAAACAGAAAATATATGCTTAAAACCTATTGATGAAAGTCAACTTCATAGATTTTGTTAGTCCACATATCATATTGGTTGACCAAAGTTGGTTGAACACAGTTGACCATGATATATAAGAATATGAATATACATAAAGCATATAAGAAACGTAATATTTTGTTATAAAGACATCTGTTGTTTTACAAAACTGGATGCCCTTCTGGCATGAGCCAATAAATTAAACAATAAAATAGAATAGATTAATATTAGTTTACAAATTAGCATGGAACAAGAGAACATAATATTTTACAAAAACATAAAAATGAAAAACAAGGGAACATACATATTAAAATTAAATTTGTACCACTACAACCCATGAAGGGTCAAGGATTCAATACTTTGCAAGGGAGTACTGTTACTAGACCAACGGTTGTACAAGGAGGTGATTTGGTCAGAATCATGCTCGACTGCCATATTTTTAATTTAAAAGGCTGTGTGGACCCCAGGAGAATTCCAAAACCCACAAGAGTTGCCTAGAGGGTAACAGAAAACAATTTTCTGCCCAACCGGATTCGAACTCGGGTGATTGGAGTTAGTAGCCAGATGCCTTACCCCGCGGCTACCTGCATCCCCACATACATATTGGAATATATAAAAAAAAACCTCACGTGGAAGCACTTAATATGAAGAACGGATCTCTAAGCAGACCACAGACGTTTGAAATATCAGGTCAGGAGGATCTACTTGAAGATGATTCCACCTCCCGTCTGCACCTATAAGATGAAGAAAAGACTGAACAAGTGTGGACACATAAATTAGGCAAACATGAAATCGCAAGCTAATACTAGTGCGAATCCAAAGGACTTTATGTGCTTCGCAAGAAACATACATTGTCTATGGAAATTCTTGACTATTGAAGGGGTTAACTATAGATCCATATTATTGGAGGTGAAGAAGAGTTTTTTATTCCTTAATGTAAACATAGAATGTCGTACACATTAGTATCGTTCAATTATAATCAAATGGGGTTTTAACAGAATTCAAGAAGAAAACAATTTAAAAATACAAACGGAAAGGTAACAGAATTTTCAAAGGGATGATTGTCCATTAGTTTACTCAAATGGTATTTAAAAAAAGAAGAAAAAAACAGGGCTTTAGCGTTCACCATTTCCCATTTCAATTAGCTTTACTCCATCCATGATGTATCCTCTGAAGTTTGTACAAACGAGTGTCGAGGGAAAAATTTCATCACTGGCAAGCATTAGTTAATTGGGGCTAAAGATAAAAGGGTGAGGAGTGTTTCGTAGCGGCCCATAGCGACAAAAATATATTTGCACCGAATTGAGAGCCTGTTTTTCTCTAAAACTCTCTTACAAAAAACACGATTTAACAAAAAAAAAATTCAATCATTTTCGTCATTTATTCTCTGTAGTTGTGAGTGAAATTCTTATTTATTCGATACTAAGCTTTCCAATTTTGAAATCTTTGTTTATAATCATATTACAATGTAAAATTTAATAAAAGAATTTATGAACAGGATGCTTGAGAATAAGTTTTTAAATTTAACACTAAAAATTGATTCAAAATAGTCAAATCATCTGAGAAAATTTTGTACATCTAAATTTTAAAAGTAAGTACTTAAAAATAGAAATACGTCACCATATGTAATGAGTATAATAAAGTATGTCACCAAATAGAAAGAAATAGAAAATCAATTTTATTTTAGGACAGTATAAAAAAAAGTCCACTCAAAATAACTTACACGAAGAATGTAATCAGAAAATAATTAATAAAACTAACTTATTTTATTTATTGTGTACAATAAAAATAAATATAAAATGTGTCAGAAAAATAAAATAAATTCATATGTAAAAAATTATACACTTCTAATGATATTATAAAATGTCAAGTAAGCAAAAAGTATCAAATGGAAACAAGAAAATAAAACATCTCATTCTAAACTAACAAATAAAAGAACAGAAAAAATAGTTCTAACAATTATTGGCTTCTGAAAATATTAACAATGTTAATGATATCATATTGTTAACTTTAGCAATAGATGTAATGACTACAGTCTCTAGTCATTACATCTATTGCTAAAGTTAACAATGTTAATGATATCACATCCGTAAGCAAATGAAATAAATACGTATTCCAAATCAAAAATAATCAAATTAATAATTATTAAAAAATAATATATATGTATGGATTTTTCTTGCTTTATATGATTTCAAAACAGTATATGATTCCTATATCTTTACAGAGGGCAGAAACAATTCGGGCGCCAAAACGGCGGATGGTAATGTGGAGTTGGAACAACCTCGGGTTGTCTTGTTACTACCACACCAAATTAAAAAAAAAATGGTTCAGTAATACATTGATGGTTTTTGGTTTTAAAGTTTAGAATTAGCAGATCTGTCTAAGCATTTAATATGCTTATTATACTCATTTTTACAGGTGCAAATAAAATAGTTACTTTTAAAAATTATTTAGTATTTAAATTTTTTAAAAAAATAAACACTTTATGATTAAATAAAAAAAAAACTATCATTATCACACTATTTCTCTATTAAATTTCAATGTTTACAAATAAATAAACTAGGTTTTACGAAAAATAAATAAATAATTGTGACAGTCTTTCACTAATTTTCAGTTTCTAAGATTTCTTTCCGGTCATTTTTTTGCATTCTGGTTATATTTAAATGCTCTAATCACAATTTAAAATATAAAAGTAAAAAAACATCTCTTTGCAATTGAATCCACAAAACTTAATTTTAGAAAAATTGATAAAAATTCACTTGTCCAGTCGCTACATTTGTATTTGATTACTTTATTTTCGGTAAGCGAAGGCACCGCAGTACCTGATATATCATAATATTCAGTCCTCAGTGCCACTAGTCTATAATAAAATAGATTTTTCGATAACTGAACAGCAGCTAAAGCTAAGAAGTGACGATCTAATCAGGAAAATTGAAATCGAAAGGTTCAACAAAAGTATGTGTGAGGTGACAACTATACACCTTTTTATATCTAATAGGTAAATATCCCGAATTATAATCGTTCATAGGCAAGCGCCGTTGATAAGGAATGTTAAATAGTAAGCTTTAGGAATACATTAAAAAAATTATTGGCTTATATATTCTTTATTACAGCAGAATGACTGGCATTAATATCTTATTACTGATTCAGGTTTCATCAGATTTCATCAATATCTCATGAGATCAGTAAATCAATGCCTAAGCGTTCGGTGGCAGAAGCTAAACCCTAAAGGATCTCATTAGTGGAGGCAAGGGTGGAACCAATCTCCTCCCGAGGTAACAATATGTTCAGGGATCTCGTGTTTCCTCAGCTCTTGTTCCCTGACAGGACCATGCCAAGTGGTTCTAGGTACAAATCTTCACTTCCAGGGCATCAATCCAATTCCTTTTGTTGGAAAATCCTTCCAACAAGGTAGTGCATAACACTTTAATTCCATTGATTCGTAAATATATGAAGGAGTTTCTTGCAATAAATTTCGTTATTATATATTTAGTTATTTTTTTAAAGCTATTTCCACTATAGCAATAGGTTTCCTTAACCTACATTATTACCGACAATATCTCATAATAAATTACTTTATTAGTCCATCTTATGTTTTTCTTGATCTACTTCGTACGGCAATATTCATATATTACTATAAGTCATCTTTAAAATTAATCCCTATAGTTTTACAATTTTTCCTCCGTAATTTCAAAAATACTTTTTTAACATGAGGTAAGGAAAGGTCCAGAAAAATAGGTTTAATTATAATAACAATATCATGATAATGAAAAAGATAATGGCCAAAGATCAAATCTAAGAGATAATGATTGGGAATGCGGTAAGAAATAAAGAACACGGTAAATAATTATCACTGTTCTTCCGTTTTACGTATGACCACGTTTCGGCCTAAACGTAAGCCGAATATTTTGGGGCAATAAAACAAGATAAGGGTGGCACAAAAATTAAATATAGATGAAACAAAAGGGATAAATATGAAAATATCAAATAGATTACAATTAACTCTTAAACATTATGTTTTTAACTATTATCAATTATACTTATATATTTATTTTTTATTTTATTTTAAAATCACTTGAATTATGACTAACAAGCTAAGGAAAAGAAAGGTGGAGGACTTTCGGTGGTAATTTTTTTAAATTAAATAAACCTTTTGCACTCGGCACCGTTTCGGACGTTACCTACCAGGAACCCAACGCCACTTTTTCACGTAAACGTACGTTAGATCTGACTGTATAAATGTCATCTGAAACTCATATTCACTACTACTTACATCACGAGACACTGGTGTTCGGTCGTTTAGCCATTCTTAGGAGAAAAAAAATTTAAAACGAAAAAAAAGGATAAAGAAATGATTTGGAAATTACTAATGATAAATTCGTAAATAACGATACTGTTTTATTACTGCAGATATATTTACTAATTGATGCTTCAATACTATCTGAGTTCTTGTAAAATTCTTTTCTCAGTTTTCGTTTTTTTTTAAATATCTTATCAAGTTTCCTTATATCATTGAACCATACTGGACTGGTGTTACCTTTGTTCCACTAATCCTACATATTGATCAACGGATTGGAGAACTGTATAGTCGTAAATGCACTTCGCACATTCTCATTCAGCTTGAAGCCGGTTAATTAATTTATCATGCATCTTATTATTTTTATCATATTTTGATCTTTTTTTTTATTATTCTTTTAATAGAAAAGTACAGAAAAGCATGCATTTCTTAAAAGATTTTAATGGAATAAGTTTATTATCGTTAATCGCTAATAAACTTTCATATCTCCTCAGAGGGTCAACTTAGTGATATACTAGGCTTACGTTGTCCTCTCAGAGTGGACAACTGAGTGGAAAGGATCAACATAAATTTCAGTTATTATTCAGTAAAATAGGGGTATTCATGATGTGTTAAATGTTAAATGTTTTACCATGTTAAATGTTGTAACTATAAGATTGTGAGCAGCCCTATTTGAAGTCATGTTAAACGTTAAATGCATAAGAGCTCCTAGCGGATTTTCTCAGCAACTTGTTGTATAAGCCTTTTTGTTTATAACCTTCCTTCCAGACCCTCATGTTATTGTTTACTTCAGTTTTGATTTAAGTAATTAATTACAACATGCCTAGAGTAAGTGAAAAGTGGAATTTGTGTGAAAGTTTAGCTTATGAAATGAAATGAAAAAATAACTTTATTCTGGGACATATGTCCCCTAAGAATAATTACATGGTTCATATAGTGAGATTTTTATCTGGCGAGCATTTACAAATTTTCAGATAGTAGAATGAAATTACATTGTTTTTTTTACTGTTTTTTTTCTCAAATGTATCATTAAAATTATCCATTCTGGTTTAATAACAGAGATATAAATACCACAAACACAAGAAAGAACTGAGCTGTCACAACAACAAAAATGGCGGCGATCTCAACTGGTCTATTGTGTGACGTCATTCTCCATTTAACAGAGCAAGTAACAGACTCTCAGCCATGTTAAATGATATTTCGTTTTACCACGGTAAAATAAGGCAATTTTTTTCGATTTAACATGAGTTTTTCCATTTAACACGCTTTAACATGTTAAACCAAAGATCATGAATACCCCTAATAAATGCACTTGGTCATATACTTACCATCTGAAACAGAGATGTATAATGTGCATTCAACGCGGGTAAAACCGAAAGGGGGCGGGTAGCTAGTTATTACATAAACGGAAGTAATCATTGCTCAAGAACACCAAAACAAGAAACAAAGCAGGGTAAATAGACAAGTAGTACACATAGCCGAAAGTGCGACTTTAACATTGTCCCTCAGAAGACAATAGAGCAGAAGACAGGAGCAGTTAATGACATAAAGAGGTCCAATATACGAGCCAAGTTATGGTTCTCCGGCTCCGGGTTCCATTGTGCGGTGTTGAAGACAATACCAGCCTGTGACAAAGGACAGTCTCGGGATGGTGGAACTCTGTCCTGGCCATCCAGCTAAATGAGCTTTACATCTAATATAATTGATTAGCGATGGCCGGAATTATATTATGGCAACCTTCCGATAAGCAAGGTAGAATCCTAGTACAATAGAGGAAATATCCCCAAAAGGTCTTGATTAAATAAAAGGTTGGGTAGGTTCAAGTTGAGGACTTGATCCAAGTAACATTCGAAATAACCTTAATACGGTTTAAATCTAAGTCAATTAATACTACGTTAAAAAGTATACTCCCAGGAGACAACAGCAATACTCCCTAAGCCCAAGGTGGCATTGAATGGAAGTTTAATGAGAACAGGTGTCGTTCAGAACTTAAATATAGAACCTGAACATTACCAGACCTTCAACGATTGAGGAGGTCTATCAAAAGTTACATATCTAATTCTCAAAAGAATTTTTTTTTCTAAATAAACTTTCTACAGCGTGCATTTGGTTTAAATATTAAATTTCCTCAAAAGAGTAGATGTTGCAGATCAACATTTTCAGTTAAAAATTACCAGATCGACATAAGATACTTTAATATTAATTTATTAATAATAATTTTCCAAAAGTGAATATATTGACCATTAATAGAAAACTCTTCACAAAAGGTAATGTAAACCCTGCCGTTTCAAATTACGGGAAGGATTTAGGCAAACAAGGCAATGCGATTCGCACTATAAGTTCCGTTCCTATACAATATTCTAAAGTGTAAATTAATTTTATATAAAATTAATCTCTTATGTAAACAGTATGTTCAGGAAACTGTCCATATATATTTATTCGACCTTAACATGTGAATGAGTGTTTACTGTCTCTTCGGATAAGAAGAGAGATTAAATTGATATATTCTCGCGACCCGTAGTTGGCTAAGAGAAATTCCTCTGATGTAACATTTCTATATTTCTTTAAGTTCCTTCAAGTTCCATCAAGCTAAAATATCGTGGTTTTTAGCTATTTACACTGGATGTTATTTTTGATTTGACGTGATCTTGTATTTATTTTGGAAACTTTTATTTTAAACATTAAATTGTGTTGGTCAAGTCAAAATGTATCAAAAAATCTGTTTCTTTTATTTTTTATTTCTTAAAACTTAATTCCTGTACTGGAAACCCTAATAAGTAAAAAAAAAAGATTTTTTTACACTCAGTAAAATGCATAATCTCGTAAATTTCATTTAGTTCCACGTATGCTGGCATATTGATTTATAATTCCTTTCATAGATGCCAAATGGTAAAACCAATACCAACTCTGCCTTCATATTCGAATCCATCAACGGTGATGTTTACTAAACACACATCATTACTGGACCCCTTGGGCTTGCAGGGAGCAAATATTTTTCTCTCCTTTGAAATGGATGTGAATCGCTTAAGGAGAAAGGTCACAGTTGACCATGATAAACATTTATTGGTACCAACGATCCTGCTGGTTTATTTGTAATCAGGTATTATTTATTATAAAGTTGGTCCAGAAATTAAACCTTCAAGTTATGTTTAAACAATTCAAATCTAGCTCGAGCCAATCGATTCTCCCAAACAGAAAATATATGCTTAAAACCTATTGATGAAAGTCAACTTCATAGATTTTGTTAGTCCACATATCATATTGGAAGATTTATAGTTGACCATACGCAATAGTTTCTTTGGAAGATAATCCGGGTGGTTGTCAAGAAAGGTACAAAAGACTAAAAAATAATTTATAGGTAACCAACGTTTCAGGGCTTCATCAGGACTAAGTACATACAAGAAGTTTCATTCTTCGTGAGGAAAACAGGTTGTTTACCAGCAAATCGCTTATGATATTATTTTAATATTATTTATATTATTTACTTATATTTTATATCACTTTTTTGCATATATTTATTTGGCTAGTAGGTTGTTTCATAATTAAGGCGTAAAACCTACCGGACATCAATGATTGTACATATACATACATATATCCATGTATACATTTAATTTTCACGCATTTACAGGGTAAAAATTATTGGCCGTCGACTTGAGTTTAATTACATAATTAAGTTTGATCAAAGTTCAAACTTAAAGATTAATGATGAATTTATCTGACAAATTTGTATTATATACACAAGACTTGAAATTAGTTTGCATTTCCTTAAGCTAACAAAATGTAAAAAGGAAGGAAGCGGTAGGAGAAAGATGAAAGGATTAATTTCGTTCCTTTGGAGTCTGTTTTCAGAAAATAAATTAAGACGAAATTCTGTGAATAATGTTTCAAAATGAAACTAAATATTCATAAGTTCAGCAATTGTTATTTATGAATATTCTTGCATTGGATTTTATATGAAATCGAAATTAAACTAAAAATATAACGTCGATTAAGCAGTGACACCTCCTAAATCAGCAATATGATTTAAATCCTTAAAACAATAATTAAAGTATCTTTCTACAAATATCTTTTCTCAACCATTATTTTGAATGATATCTATGTATTCATGTCTGACTTCAAGAATTCTTTCGAGATGGTTCTGGAATGAAGTATTAATTTTTTTTTTATATGGCCAAGAGTTTTTTTTCGGATTTAAGAGGTACTCAGATTATAGAACAATAAGTTAAATCATTAAATATTAGAACTAAATAGATATAAAATTTCGTCTTGTTAATAAATAAATTATTTTCTTTGAATAACAAAAAGTATTTAAGTGATTCACATACATTATCTAATTTAACATGAAATTAGAGATTCACAAATACACTTACTACATTTTAATCAATACTAGAAAGTTTTATAAAAAATATAATTGTTTAAAAATATCAGGATGTATAAAAATTGGGTTTTTAGAGCTTAAAGAATCTTATAAGATCTATAAAAAAAAATTAATACATATCAAATACATTATCCCGTATATTATAGGAATCAAATAAATTCAAAAAGAGTATGTAATATGATATGTAAAATGAATACGTCTATAAAAATATAAAATTGAGGATGTTAGTTCCGCAAAGTTGTAAACACTATTTTTTCAATAATATAATTCATGACTCGAAAGAATTTTTGAACAGTTTTGAAATATTTTTTATGTTATTTCATGACCATTACGATTACGACATCAAAAAAGAACGAAATAATAGTCCTATTTCCAAGAAGTATAAAAATCGATATGTTATCAAAATATTAATTATTTAAATTCATTGTATTATTATATAGTGTTGTATGTAAGATTTTCGTACAATTGTATCTTTTGTTAACTAGCTTAAAATTCAGCCAAACCTCGAAGGACATTCGAATCATGGAAAATACACTAATTTTATATTGGAAGAAGATGGTTGACCGAATGAAATAGATTGTAAGAAGATAGTCCAATTGGCGGTCAATAAAGGTATCAAAATAGTAAAAAAAAACTATTTATTGTTAATCAACGTTTCGCCCCACTCTGCAGGGCTTCGTCAGGGCTGTCTGATTGTATTACAAAGTACAATAAATAGTTTTCTTTTACTATTTTGATACCTTTATTGGCCGCCACCTGGACTATCTTCCTACAATCTACTTCATACCGTCAACTATCTTCTTCCAATATTAATTATTTAAGATCATAGAAAAAATGAGATGTATTAATAGAGATATAATTAAAGAAAATAAGTAGATTATTCTTATAAGAAAGATACAAGTTCCATAAATCTGTAACCACTTAAAAGCAATATTACCCGAACAAGGAAATATTTAACCGAACAAACAAAAAAAGGAAATAAGAAAGATAAGTTGTTAAATAGAACTTAATTTAAAATTTTGAACTTCACTGATGTAAGTATGGATATCAGACTTTTAAGAAAAAAAATTATTTAAAAATAAAACACATCAGATAATTGCTTATCTATGAATCCCCTTCAGTTGTTTGAATATCATTTATATTTTGAATAACTTTTGGGTATAAAAAAATATTCCCATAGATCTAAATTAGCTATTTTATTCAATAATTTTACAGTGTATTTTAATAGGAAGCTGAAAATCGGAATATCAAAACAAGATTTTGTTTATGAATACGAGATTTTTAGTATGTTTATAATGGAAAAAAATTATAGAGGAAACAAATATCGTGAGATTAATTTTTAAAAGAAAAAAAAATAGTATAAAAATAGGAAGCAGCCATTAATTTAGAATTATCATTTAAAGTTTTAAAAATAGAAGTAAATTTATTATCTAAATACCTCTTATCATCAAAGAAGTAAGGAATATATTTATCAATGGTAAAAATGATGGGTACGAAATAGTGGAGTTCGTAACCCATGCAAAACCGCAAATGTTCGTTGTTACGTAATCCCATGCAGACTATGATTTACTCCTAACTGCAGAGATAAATTAGAGTGCAACCTTCTGGAAAAGAGAGCACGCAACACAAGTTCGCATATCCAACTTCAAGACCATTGCACTACTCTAAAAAACAAGTGACTGGCCCTTCGTAGAGCAGGTAAGGTGAGAGAGTCTAATATATCGTCAGTATGGTCACGAGTGACTGGCCCTTCGTAGAGCATCTAGGACTAGAGATTCTTACATATAGTCAGATATAGCATCCATTCGTGATACAGAGATAAACGAGATTTATATCGTAAACGATTACGAATGGAGCTAATAGTAAGAATGGACTCAGCATTGAATCTAATTCCGACGACCTTGGATCGATCATGAATCCAAACTCTGTAGAACAAGAACTTAGAGCCCAATCCATCAGTCACGTTCGGGCAATCAGGCTAATATTGTATATAATTTCGACTGGGAAGAGCTAACTAAAAAGGGAAAAAAATAAGGTGATTTCAGGATGGTCATTGAAATGTTGCAGAAAAATAATTCAGGAAGATGTTATTGTTCTTTTCCGATTATTTATTGCACTAAAACCCAAACAAGTTACAAGAAACCCTTTTGAGGTATTGTACAATAGATTAGATATTAGTCACATTATTTTTAACTTACAGCTCTATTACAATCATATAAGTATCAACTCAGAATATAAAAAAAACAATGATAAAGACGCAGTCATCTACCACGTTAATGGAGAGGCTACAGACAATGGACAAAAAAAAAGAGGTCTGTAGAAAATGGGAGAAGAAAGCTAAAACAAAAATATGATTATGAACCTGTTAATCCCTATACACTCTGTCTCAAATAAGAGTTTTAAATCAGCTGATATACCCGAGTGCCTGACACATCAAACAACTCCCTTCAGTAATAATGTTCCTGCTGTACCATTAGACATCGGCAAACAAAGGGGTTAATGCCTTCATTGGATAACACGCTCAGAAGAGAATGGAACAATAGTCCGCTCCAACAATCAATGTCTGAACAGCAACATGAATCGATTGATTTCTTGTATTTTGGAGAAGTAATGAATAATATGATCACTAAGAGTATAATAGCGACAAAACGAATAACAAATATTAACAAAATTTAAAACTATGAAAATTAATAATAATAAAACATATAACAAGTTTACAAATAATATATATTTAATAAATTGTTCAAGTGTATGAAAATTCGAACATAAATTGTTCTACTGACTAACGACAATATGTGATATTTGTGTCATATTAAAATTCACCAGAATAAAACAAACTTTCCTGATTATTTCGATAATGTTACATATTTCTTTATAAAACATTACTCAAAGATAATATATCGTTTTCTTCCCTCTTCTTGGATTAATCTACTGATACCAGGAAAGCGATAGCGTAGAAAGAGCCCTCATTGGCAAAGCAGTAAGCAGAAAACAACAGCAACCCGCCAGGGTTCTTTGACCCCCACCAGCAAGTTATATGCTTTAAGAAAACAACATCAAAACCAAGAATAAGTTGACTATCATCTCAAGAAGTTTTATCGCTAGCTTCTGAATTTAGAAGGGGGCTATATAAATGACAAAAATAATATTATAAGCAATAATTGGAAAGCTCTCTCTAAAAAGTTTTGGCGAAAAAAGTTAGCTAAAGTTTGATGTAACAAAGTGTAGGAGGTAACCTCTTTATACTACTCAAAGCAGCCTCCGTTACAAGTGTACGTTATATTATATGAAGTGGTAAAGTTGAGCCTAATTTTGTTATTTTATAAGTAATATGAACATTTTATCCAGAAAGTTTCAAACGCTATCCTAAGGTTACTGTCATTTTCCTAAAGAACACCTTAATCAAATGAAATATCCCGACAAAACATCGGACTTCTCTATATTTGAATTTTTTAATCAAATAATTTAAAATTTAGAAAAATTAAGTTTTTAACATCGAAATTTCGTGCCCTTCACCTTGTGCGGGCCGCATTCGAATGCGAATCCATAAGCAGAGATATGCCATAACACCATGGCCCCGCCTCGTTCAATGATTCTCACTGGCAAGAAATAAAAGATTACAAAATTTTGTTACTGTTTAGCGATACGATTAGATATTTATAATGAAAGAATATAAAAAATAAAATTCAATAAATATAAAACTGACGTCATGAACATGGACGAACACATCAGACATCACTGCTATTTTAGAAATATTTAAAATTATTAGTAAAAGTAAGAACAATACTTATAGAAAAAAACATACGTCAGGGACATCACAAGGACTCGTGAAGAGAAAACAAGAAAGTGCGAGAACAACAATTGTGAAAATGTTGTTTTTAAACGGGATCGTAAGCAACGGTCGTGTCATGACGCAGACTCGTATTCAATTATTAAATAAATTCCTAAGTGAATGAAATTAGGTTATATAAAAATTAATGTACAATAATGAGAAGCAAATGGATTCAAAATAACTGAAAGGGGTGGTTTGACATATAAGAATCGATGCTAAGTCGAATTATGTTCCTTGTTTTCAATGTGAATATTTAGGTCTAATCTACCAAGAAGGATAAAGTATTAATTTTCATGATTCAATATTTGAACGGTCCAAAAATCGAATTAAAAATACATTTATCCGCCTACTGTTAAATCCTACAAACATTGTTTCAATTATTTTTAAAAAAAGTTAGACTGAAGGATATTTCAGAATATGTCCCTAAAAAGAATCAACAAAAGAAAATCTAAATCAAAAATCATATAGAGAAATTTTAATGACATCCGAATTCTAAAATGGAGTAGCAGCCCATAAGTTCTAAATAAGACACTGATGACAACTTTCACTCTTAACGATCCAACCCCAATAAGGGCTCAAGTAAATATTTTTTAGTTGATTCTAATTTCTGACTATACTGAGTCTGAATTACAGAAAAATATTAATTTGACATAGATATATATTTTTTTAAATATCTTTATTGAAATTTACAACTGCATATTATATAATACATTCATTAAATTTGATCTTAGTTAAAATAGAGTGTTACAGGCGTGTAGAGAAACTACTCAGGTAGCACTCTAATGAGATTTTACATAAGCAGGTTTCGTGGCCATCTTCTTTTCAGGCGCCTCGGAGGATTGTCAGAAATGGAAGAGGATGCAAGGTTAGACACTAGGGGGTTTGAGTGGTTAGGGAGTTTATAATGGAAGGAGTGATATCTGGTTTGGGCTAGATCGGTTACATAGGGAACATTAATATATACTTTTATTCGTGACAAAGTAAGGAGCATTGAGGATTTTACGAAGGATTGGATACGAAAGAAATTCGAAAGTTTAGTGGAGCCCCAAAGCTCAACTCCTTATGTCCAGATTGGCCTTATTACAATCATGTAGATTAGTCATTTGTAATGAGTTGGAAATTTAGATCGTTTGTCTAGTAAGTGCTGTAATAGTCAAAATCGACATAACACATAGTGCACATAACACAAATAAAATATTTTCTGGATGGATAATAAAAGGATGACTGAAAGGTAAACATAGACAATAATTAGCACAGAACTTCATCTAAAAATACATGTGAATTTAATGATTTTATTTACCTTTTTTGTTCCGTAATTAGAGTAAAACAAAGTGCAAATCATGCAAGTTACTGAAATTACAGAACGCCTTCTACAAGATGATTAGAACCAGTAATACTTGGGCAAGAGACCATTTCTTATTTATTTTACGATTGAACTATAGTTCAAATGAAGCTCTCTGCATGTACTGGAGTAACTTAAGATATCCACTTAATTTAATTCACTCTCAAAATTGTGTCACCTGTAAGTGACAATAAGCCCTAGAGGGTAACGCCACTAAACTGTAATATAAAGAATAACCCAATGTTGCTCCGAATGTTCAGAGAGACAAATTAGTACAAGAGCCCGATGCATAAAAATACAGAGCTTGTTACAAACGATCATGTCCACTAATTAGCCGGAACTGATTTAAAAACGAAGATGGTCGGCCTGTTGCTAGGCGACGTCTTAGCAACGATAATCAACCCTTAGAAACTGTCTCTATTACGTAATTATAACACACAAATATAAATATATATTTTTCTTCCCAAATAACTAAATTCCAATTAAAATAATATAAATAAAAATGAATGCAATTAAATTAAACAATTATACTAACTAAACACTATAAAACTACAATAAAACAAAAATCATTTATAAAATATGGCGTTAATACAAACTATTGCATTAACGTAATATAGTTCGTGAACATAATATACAATATGAACGCTGGCTTCGAGTTCATAGAACATGAAGCATAAGATACGAGTTAATAATGGAACTAAAAACTGTTGATTTTCAATAACTTATAAAAGTATGAACGCGATCGGGACAGTAATGACATAATAAAATTGGAAGATAACATGAAATTCTAAGTTCAAGATAAATATAATTTATTCTTTTTTTTAAAAGTAGCAGTAAAAACAAAAATTAAATATATATTAAAAAACACAGACTAGATATATAGAAGTTAAAATAAAGAGTACATTTAACAGATACATTCGTCGTTCTTTATCGATTCATAGGGCGTTAACCTGCTATTGCCGTTTCACTCTTATTCGTTTTACGCGTTTCGCTAATACGATGATCAGATTTAAAAAAAAAATAATAAGATGCATTTATTAGTTATTAGTAAAAATGAATGGAGGTTATTTTTAAAACTTAGATAAAAGTTACTTTCAAAATAACTGTACATTATAGTTTTCTTTATTATTTTCTTTATTATCTCAGCAGTCCCATTCTTATGTAAAAATCTGGTCATGTGGTTCGCCTAAATCTTGAAATATTCTCATTTATCTATCTAATTAAAGTAGATTCCTCCAAATTGAAATTAAGTAAAAGATAATTCAAGTGGTAAACAATTTTTTGTTTCACTTCCTGCAAAGGTTAGAGCAATATTGTAAGTGGTAATCCGTATTTCAACATATTAACTGTCTCAGGCGTTCAAAAAACCTCAAGTAGTAAGAATTACATCAACAACTGAAACTCGGGCAAAATTAGAATCAAATTTATGAGCAGCAATTTGATTAAAAAAGAAAACAGTTATTTACAAAAAGAAAAAAAACGCTGAATATATTGAGCAAAATATTTGAGAAACACACTTTACACACTAGCACATCATAATTATTCAATCGTCTACAAGAAAAAGGAATCAATAAACCAGTTTAAAGAAAAATAAATCTTTTATTGGGTATTTTCTTACTTTTATGAATCTTAATAACTTATTTATATTGAGTAAATGCTTGTATTTTTTCATTTCTCCGTTTAGTGACTTCGATCTATATTCCGAATAATCCTAGCTATATATACTACTTAGAAATAACCAACACTTTAGTTGTATTGTATTATTATTTTTAGTTAGGTTCACTCCATACATCTCAAGTAATTCAAAAATTGATTAATAATTTATTATTCGTGAATTATCATTATCATTATTCTATTCGTAAGTTGTATTTCATTAATTTATTGTATTTTATGACTAGATTTCGTAACAGTTTATATATTATTATCATTTTATCACTCGTTGCCTCTTTCAAATTATCCATAATATTTTTTTTTTGTTATTTTAGAAGTATTATGTATTTTAGAAAGCAGTATTATATAAATTTAAACTATCATCTTTATCTCTAAAAATAATTTAAAAATTGTATATTATTATTATTTTATCACTAGTTGCCTCTTTCAAATTATCCATAATATATTTTTTTTTTGTTATTTTAAAGTATTTTGTATTTAAGCAAGCAGTATTATATAAAATTTAATTATTATTTTTATCTCTAAAAGGGTTTGTTCTATAAACCTCCACAACGCCTGAATAATTAAAAGTTATAAAAAAAAAAAAAATTCACTTTAAATTTATTATTTCTGAATACATGTGGTATGCACCGATAGATGTTGACCAAATTTTAAATACTTCGCTGAATAAATAAATAAATAAAAACTGATCAGACTTTCGAAAAAAATAAAGTTTTAATCACGAGCAATAAAAAAGAAAACTATAATAAATTTCTAGAGTCAAGTGAATAATGTTATTTTCTATGATGTATTTTATTGCCTAGCTTTATTCCGTATTATTTGATTTAATTTAATACAACCCGTAACAAAGAGAAGGTAATTGAATTTCTGTAAACGAGGGTGTTAAGAACTTAAAACCCATCTCATTTTATATCTCGTAATGATTTTAAACATTTTATTTCAAAATAAACTTGAGGATAATAAAAGGTGATATTATTATGCAAATCATTAAAATAAAGAGGGCACACTTTGCTGAGTAAAGAGCCCACTATAACATTTTGTTTTTACTGCTTGGCAAGTTTGTGGCAGGCGGTTATGAGCTCCTAAGCTAGCACATAACTTCTAGTCTTAGTCCCCTATCAGTGACCCGACGAAATTGCGTCCTTAGGAGAAGATTTTAAAAACTAAGCGTAACAGCTAGAATTTTTAGAGCAACATTTAAAACGTGTATTTTCCTATAAATATAAAATAAAAAATAACAAATTTCTTATAATATTGAATTATAAATTTATATTAAAGTAAATGTCTCCAAATCATAAATTAACTGTAATGTTTCTTTTGAAATTAGAAGTTTTACTTTGACCGTCTAATCTATTTAAACTAGCTAAACCCAAGAACATCTGTAAATCTATTAAGCAACTATTAAGTACTGGGTTACCCCACGAACAAATCCCTAGCTAGTAAGTTTGATCAAAGATTACACCGAGACAGAGCCATGCGGCGCCAGACTGGCTAGCGTGAGTCGGATACTGGGGTACTGCCCATTGTGTGCGTGCCCTACATTCGCTTTTCTGGGGCTGGATTTTATCGAGAACGAAGTTGAAATAGATTTGAGGAAACAAAACGTTTTACTAGTATCTGACAAAGATTCTTAATTAAACGACGAATAATTTAAAATTCCTGAATTTAAGATATTGATTCCAACAATTTGAAAAAAAAAGAAGTAATTTCAGCCATAAACATCAGGTCTTCCCTAAATATTTCTAACAGTGATATAATGTTCAATTACCTCTCTCTCTTTTATTATTTTTTTTTCCGTAATCTCCTTTATGATTAAATTTATATAATACATACATAAAAATGCATAATACAAAATGACAAGTGTATACTAGCATACATCTGCCTTGGATTGCCTTGTGGCAGGGTAAGGTTCGTTGCAGGGTCCAATCAAGGTAGTCAAATCATGCAGCTAACGCTAGTGGATTATAGGAACGGGAAGGGACGTTCCGCTGGTTAGGTGTGAGTGTAACGACTTTAAACTCCAAAGTCCTTCTCTCGTCAAGGACATCAACTAAGGGGACTGCCACCTCCCAGGTCTTGATGGAAGGATAATTTCACGAAACAGAGGGTTAGATCTGTTGTCGGCTTATGCATTCCGGCACAGTGGGGAGTTAGTTGGAGCTCTTCATGGATAACACTGTTCTTGGCGCTCTGAAGCTTGGTTCCCCTGACTTCGAAGAACAGATCCCTGGAAACTCTTCAGTTTGTTTAACGTAGTTTTATAGAGATATCTCATTAATGGAGCACTATTACTCTGTAGATCAGAAGTTTCGGAAAGTTGCAGTGAAGTGAGCAGATGCAGCTCTTTTTGCCTTTCTGAAAAGACAAGACAATAGCGTCAGTCTTAGACGGGTTCACCCTAATGCCATCTTTCTTCAATGCAGCTACGATGGTGGCAGACGTTTTCTGTGCAAGGGTAAGAGCCCGTTTAGGCCTGGCACTAGAGGCATATACTCCAATATCATCCACATAGGCTGCAACCACTGCCTCTTTATGCTCTAGGGACACAATCGGCGCAGTGAAGATGACGAAGAGCAAGGGTCCCAGTACTGAGCCTTGTGGTACTACGTAGGTAGTGGAGGCTGGAAGCGAGAGTTTTTCAACAATACGTACGACGAAGGATCTCCCACTGAGGTAGCTACTGATTAGTCGACATAGGGCGGCGGGGAACTTGAACTTTTCCAAACGACGGAGTAGAAGCGGATGTGATACGCTATCGAAGGCCTGGCTACAGTCCAATGATATAAAGGCCGTCGCTCTATTCCTCCTCATCAGCTCAATAGTGAACCCCTGAAGTTTCGCTAAATGATGTTCACAGGAGACAACCCTCTGGAAACCAGCCAATTACCTCTCTCAGCCATCCACCACCTTTATTAATATAAAAAAAAATTCAACGGGAGTAGCAAGCTACAAGAGATGAAAAACAGAGATATATTTTCAAAGGATATAACATCAAGATAATTGGTTCCATATTAATAAAATGACGTAAAACATCCTATAAAAAGAAACATGGTAGACATAACAGGTTGTACAATATGTTGTGAATATGTACAAAATAAAATAAAACCCTCAAAAATAAAATTGAAAGAACAGTTATAGGCTCAAGTTACAAAGTTGTTTGAGATTATTAGATTATAATTTTATTTTCCCACTAAAACAAATATGTATTTAAAAAAAACATACAAACGGTGACAAATTATTGAGATATGTTATGGGTACATATCTCAATAATTTGTCATTATTGACCCCATAATTCATGGGGAAATACCATCCAAGGATATTAAATAAGAGGTATATAAAGTTAGAAAATTCCTTCTGAACAATATATATATATATATATATATATATATATATATATACTACAACATCCAATTAAGTGTTAGGGTTAGGAATAATTATTGACCAGTTCAATGAATTGTTTTTTCTTTATATCACAATTGTTTTTTTCATTTTCCGTTTTCTTTTTATTATGGTTTCATTGATGATGTAGGTATAAATTAATTAAATTATAAAATGAAATGAAGTATTATTACTTACAGTTCTTGTTTTTATAATGAGTCAATGTACAGTTATGATAAACTAGACTCGTGTGGGTGTAACAAAGTTACTTAAACATGTACAATTTGTACAAAATTGTAAATCTTTAACAAATAACTTCAATTATATTCTATATACTACAACTTCCTAGCATACCTAATGTTATCTATAGCTACATCTAAGACTTGAGGCAAAAAAATAACAGCTTTATATCAATTTATTTACAAACAGATAAATTTTGCGAGTGACAAGGCAACTGTCCGATCCTTGTTAGTGAGATCAAATTTATTAATAAGAGATTATAAATCTGCTACGTCAACAACACTCACAAGCTCACTAATTATATTGACGCTCTGAAAATTTCAACGTCAGTCTTGCTCGAAATACACGATATTTAAGCTAAAATAAATAAATATGAAGAAATTTACTCATTCTCATTACCTACTATAATCGCCACTACTACTATCATCGACTACCATAACCACTACTAGATCATCACCTAATCACCTGCTCTCTCGTTACAATTAAAAATAAAAATATATAAAAACATCCTAATACCGGCCTTTTTATACGGAGCCACTCTTCACTCGTCATCGGGACGGAACGCAACGCCATCTTCAATACAGTGCTGCGGTGAGGTCTACATTGCTGATGAAGATGAAACCTGAACAACTTCACGAGCTATTCGATTTAGCGACTGTGCTCGAGTTTATAAAACGGAGGCACATCAAGTTCTTCGACTCGCTGAAAGTAACTTCAACCCGCTGTTCAGGACACTCACATCATCTTCAGCTCCAATAAGGTGGCGACAATGCATGTTGCAGGACCAAACATAATACGTGTGCAAATGAAACACGCATATTAAGGGTTAATTTTTAGTTATAGGGGAAATACTCTAGTATGCCCCAACACTTTAAGTCTACCCCATGAAAATTCACTGCAACCCATCACACTACTACATTAAATGTAGCTCTCATAACAGCTGTATCGGAATGTTATAAATTTATATGTATGCCTTCATATTTATTTTGCTTTCTTTCAGATTTAGGGGTTCTGAAATAAAAAAATTTCATTTAATCCCAACCGCCAAAAATTCATCCATCTTAACAAACACAACGATTCCTCGTACGTATAGATCGGCGAAAATTGACCAACTATTACAACTCCTTGGCGCTAAAGACCAATTCTGTGCCTGCTAAATAATAAGTAAACTATAAGCAATAACTAATTTAAATAATAGTAGAAACTTAGATGGTCAATTGTCCAGTTTTTCTTTTTTAAAAAAATAACTAGCATAAATTCCATTATTTAAAATTTTTTTAAAAATAGGTCTCCACTAATATACTAATACTAAGAAAATATTAATCAAAGAATTCAACAATAGAAGAAGCCAATTTAATTGTTAAAATCCACATAAACATACACAGACTAACATATAAAAAAGCAAAAGCTATGAGAGCAAACTCAGAGAAAGAGGTCAGTGATACCTAGACCTTGGCATGGATACCTGCCAACGTCCCAGATATTTAAAGTCCGCACATAGAAGTGCATTTGAACTTCAGATTAAATAAAATATATTTTGTGAAAGTATATAAGAAAAAAATTATAAACATTTTCAAAAGTACATAAATCATTTGAGACAGTAGTAATTACGTTTGACAATTGTTCAGTCTTCCATAGTTTGTTACAATAACAACGAAACAACTCAAATTCAGTTTTTTTAATTGTATCTCGCTCTTTTAATAAATTATAATTCGAAAATAATGATATCTTAAAAAAGTAATATAAAAGGTAGTCGCCTCCTAGCAACGACTGTTAAAGATAACTTAAGAGCAATATGATAACAGGTAAACGTTTGTGACCTAAAAGTAATTACAAAATGGTAAAATAGATTAAAAATGTGATTAATTTTTATTATTTATTTGCATGGATATGTAAACTTATTTTTCATACTTTTATTTTTTGTGAAAAAAATAAATCACAAATTTATTTTTTGTTAACTTTAGTAGGATTGTTATAAAAAAATATATTTTTTACGATAAATACCGTTTTGTATATAATCAGAATGATTATCTTCAAAATATAGGTTCCGGTATTATTCAAGCAGGATCTTGGGATGTTTTCATAAGAGGGCTAGGCTTATAGAAGAATCTGCCTTACTTGAATCGATAGGAAAACTTAGCAGCTAGTTGACTCCAGATTATAACAATGTTTTTGTTTTGTTTTAACTTATATACTTCAAATACTTTACAAACATAAAAATCCTCATTAATGAAAGTCATAGGATTCCTTTGCTAGAATTTGTTATTACACGAAATCCTTACATCCTTAAGACTTTACATACCCTAAAAATAATCCACAATGTAAAGACGTCCACTATTATATATTAATGTCTGGGAATGGTTTCGAAAAAACAGAGGTCAACAAATCCCGACCGGAATCTAGCTGCCGGTCCATTTCCATAATGCAGTTCTCCCCAACTCCCCTCCCCACCACTACCCATCTTCATAATTTTTACCAGCAAAGGAAACGGGTTGAAAGAGAATGAAGACACCCCAGGGATAGGAAGCCGAGGATAAATCTGGAGGAAAATTTTCAAGGAAGAAAAACACCATCATTAATAATAATTATTTGAGTGTATCTCATCCAATAAAGTAAAAACTATATTCCTTTGATTAAAATGTTATTAGATAAAAAAAATAGGTCACTATTGAAAAGAATTATAAATGAAGCGAATGAGAATTTTATCTAAAAACAGTGAATTATTTTAGTAAATAAAAGTTATTCAATACGTACAATTTGATAGGAATTTCCATTAATTATGAAGTAGCCAACAATTAATTATAAAACAAACAAAAATCATTAAGTATGGACCATTAAGAAGCTTCTACCTTCCATCTAGTGGATTTTATAAAATTTCTTAATTTTATATGCACTATAACATTTAAGTCCATAGTACTTATCTTTACTAGAGAATAGATATTTGATGTTCTTTATCCAATTCATCTTGATCATTATTGATATTAAATTCAATAGCCTAAAGCTATAATGCCGAAAACCATAACACAACTAACAAACACAAAGAGAGTATTCTGCACTCGAAACACTATATTTTTAGATTTTCGGAAATCAATCGTAGTCACAATATTTCTTCATCAGAAATGATTATTTATAAGATACAATATAATTTTGTACATAAATTTCTAAGATGAACCTTTCACATAGCTATCCAGCCATGCCAGAGTACAATGGATTGTATTCTATTGCGAAATGCTCCACCCAGGTGTCTTATCTGAACAAAGAAGAGGCTCCGCACTTCGTACGAACTCAGGAAGCTGTTACCTCACAAACTTGAATTCATATCCAAGTTATAATTCCTCACTACTCATTATAAAAGTGTTCTTAATGAATGAATATTTTAACTTTACACAACTGCGAAAATTCCCACTTCTCTCTTACGTTTGATGGAATGGCTCGAATATCTCAGGCAAAATTCTATACAAGGTTTACACAGTAAATAATAAATAATAATATTTCTTATAAATCCTGTAAAGTTACACTTCGCTTACAGGAGTTAAATAGGTAACAATTTAAAAGGCTCCCTCTAAAAAGGTATTAACTGATAAAATTGAAAAAATCGATTTTCTGTAGTATAAGGGCTGATGATGAATTCTGTAAGTCCATTTTAAATTTTGTTATTGTCTTATAAGATGTACAAAATTGACAGTTACTGCACGGTTAAATATGCCTGTATAGTAAATTTATTTATAACTTCTGTGATGAAAAAAAAACAAAAAAACAAGTAATGGCAAAAATTAATTATGATGATTAGTATCAGGTGAAGAACAAGATGATTACGGATAGTGACTATGTCTAAATCAAGAAAAAGGCTCCCAGAAGCGATGAGTATAAAAATGTTACAATTTAAATCACGTTTTTTTAAGTTAAAACTGTGAAATAATTTAGGAATATTTAGTCTGATCGATTCGCTACCTATTTATTTGTCATCCCATCGTTTCAGTAACTATTATATTTTCAGACACAATTATAAAATACACATTATAATATATTACATAACAGCTCAATTGTTATTAATTAATAAGTCTTGAGCTTATTAATTAATTGAATTAAATAATTAAATATATTTCCTTTCTATTAATCATTATGATACACTTTAAAAATTCTAAATTTATGCAATATTCTGTCTCTCATCTAAGCACAATCTTATTTATTAGGCCTTTAGATATATAATAAAAAATATTGCTATTTTCAATGAAGAATTTAATTTTGAATCTTTTTATGTTTTATAAATATATATTTATTAGTACTTATTTAAGCCTCAAAAGTTGGTTTTACATATTATTTTGCTTCATTATTTATTACCCTAAACACCAATAACGTTATTAAATAAATATTACAAAACGTTTCCATCTTAAAAATCCTAGCGATTCTGACGAAAAATCTAGTGAAAGTTATTGTTAGATGTTTGTACTAACGTAAATAAAGTGTGTTATAAATAATTTTGTTTTTTTTTTACTTATAATTTTTTAAAAACTAATTTAAAATATATTTTTTATAATTTCAGTTTTCTTTGCTCGATTCAACTATCGACTATTGAGTCTCATTTTCTGGTATAATTACTACTAATGCAGAATTGTGCCAAATCTTAAGGGTGCTGTTAATCTTTAAAGATCCCCTTTACCATCCATTGCAAGAAAATTTGAATTAAAATTAAGATCGAATTAAATGGAAAGAAAAAGCTCATCGATTCACTTCACTTCGGAATTTACTGGACAAACTAAAATATAGATGTCTTCGTCAGGATTATATAAAATAGGCTTTGATCTATGAACGAAACCAAAAGAACCTTAAAATCCTAATTTTTTCATTAACATAAAATTCATTATTAAAATTTTCCGACTACTATAATATTTTCTACTTACTTTATTTTATTTATTTATTTTATTAATATTCTCTAAAATCGAAAGATTTAGTACATCTCATCACAGCAGCCCTCACAATTATAAAGAATAGTAAAAAGCATAAAAGTTTTGTAAATTACATTATTTTCAAACTATTGTTAATAGAGGCAAAATGGGTAATTTTCCAACCAAGAAATAATAAAAGATAAATTTCCTATCTTTTTAAGATAGACTATATTTCTTTTCAAACTTTATTTCTTTTTAGATAAAGTAGAGATCATATATTTAAATTTGCAAAAGTATTACAATACAAAGTATTACAATTCTCTATAAACAATTATAAATATACTTCCAAAAAGAATAATCTCTAATTAAGTAAAATTTACACACTCAGAGACATAATCAAATATTTTCTGAAACGCCTATCAATTTTTATTTTAATATATCTTCTACTTTCTTTTTATCTTTCTACAAATCATTTCTACAGTAACATTAGTCTTTTTGAGCATACTTGGCATATAATCTTACTTATTATGACAGGCAAAAAGTTATAATGTTGCTGCTTTGCTTGAGCAGTGGTGATTTTGCTACCCAAAATGCAAAAATGAGTTGCTTGTATGGAGCTATTTGATCTAAGAACGCGAAAAGGATCTTAATAAAGATAAAACAAGCGAATACAAAACCATCTCTTTTTATGAACATATTGATCGGAATGCTCTGGAATCGTCCATTAAAGCATAAAGTTACCACGAGAGAAAACTCAGTTTAATGATAATTACCGTATTCCCATGTCTGACGTTTGCGCATTTCTGAGAATTGGAATCAATAATTTATATTTGGAATCGTTCCAGGAATACTTTGGAGGGGGGTAATGTACAGATCCTAAGCGCATGTGTAGTAAAGTAATTTACTTTACATACAAAAATTAAACTAAATCATTAATTTAATTTATTCATTAGTGTATATTAGCTACTATTTAGCTTAATTTGATTTAGACATCTATGTTTAAATTTATGACTTTTTCTCTGCATTATTTATCAAATAATAATTTATATATAATAAATAATACAATATGTAACCATGCATAACCGTTAGCAATAATCCAAACTAATTAAAGACGAAGTAACATTTTTTTGATAGGCTTTAGTTATCACAGTTGTAAATATTAATTAGTTCCGTAATAAAGTTAATATTCTCTTAATCTCGTAGTTTGTACTTGGTACAATTTAGCTAAGTTTTTGTATTTTTTAACTCCTATATTACTAATAGTAGTCCCCATTATGAAACCAAAAGTATTAGTACTTGTAATTAGCAGTTTATGTTCATGTATTTATGAACTATATTAGCTTTCATTAAGTAACAGAGACCAGGAAATTTAGTTTTTCATTTAAAAAAGATGACACGAAGTTTCAAGTTTTAGTCAAGTCGCGCCGCTTTGGCTGATTAACTTTGTCAGGACTTTTTTATTGACCGATGAGGAACATTTGTACTCATTTTCACCTGAAAAAAAGATTTCTCTTAATCTTCGAACAAAAGCATCACAATTTTCGCGATAATATTTGAACAGCGTTTTTCAGATTATAATGCGTAGAAGTTTCACTAAAATTTTAATTATTTAGAGCCATGTCACATATTAATTATTTACATACTAATTAACTACATACATATACACACAATGGTTCATTAGATCTATTTAGTAATTCATTGGGACCAGGGTAGCTTAGAGAGTAAGGCACTGGGCAAGTAGCTTTAACGTTTCAGTGATAATTATTTCAGTCAGTCAACCCTGAGGGTTCTGGGTCTTTCCAGGGCCACCTCTATACAGTGGGCACCTTTAATAGGGGGCAAGATCTAGTAATTGAGCTTGATCATGAACAAATAACTACTGTTGTTCAAAAAACATTAATTCCGACACAAAGTACTCCTTTATGGCTTAAAGCTGTAAAAGTTTTTTTTTTTTAATTTATTTAGTAACTTATTAGTAAATATAAATAAGATCTACAGTTGGGCACACATCTTCCAATTTTGGCCTCTTTAGTGTTATGATCTACTCCTGTGAGATTGTGACATGTCGTACATCGACCAGCCTACTCACTATAATTGTCTGTTCAAATTCATATTGTTAGAATTAGAAAGGACTTTAAATTGCTATAAAATCATTTTTGAGATTTGGCGCATTAGTATATCTTATGATGATTTTATACCAATATGCTGAAATTAAATTTTGGAGAGCACACAATTAATTCAAAACTCTATAATTATTATTCAAGAATATTTATTTACTTCATAGGAATATTTATAAACACTCGAAAGCTCAAAGGCGTTTTAACTGGGCCGTACTAACACCACTAGTGAAACCAACAGCTACCAAAAAGGAGACCTCTCAACGAAATCTCTTGGTTTTGTAATACGGTCTATTCAATATGACAAAAAGAATTGACCTTCATGTGGAGAAAGAACATGTGGCAAGAATCTTATCATCCTTGACTCATTGAGGAACTCGTCTTATCGGGGAACTACCTTCGGTCACAGTTCCATTAAAATAAACAGTTTGGTACTTTAAATATACGTCATCTCCTCTATCATGTCTAGCAATAACATAACAAATAATATTGATAAATATCAAATTGAAATTAAATTATTTTTTGGTTGGCTTTTTTGATACTTATGTAGTGGATAACTATTCTTTGTTATTGTATTTTATGATATCATCATTAGGATTACTGTATTTCATAAAGCTATTCTCAATATATTATTATTTTTTGAAATTTTGCGTAAGCCTGATTATGTTTATTGTAGAATTGGACTATTGTATTATATGTTTGTATCATCATAGTTTTATAGTTAGATATAATTATTATAACTGAAGATGGCAACGTTCATGGATAATAAAAAAATAACAAAAGAAAAAGATACAGTACTATATTTCCTCCTTTTGACCTTGAATTTATTTAAAATAGAATTAAATTGCACCAAGCTGCTCTGAATACACTATTCTTTGTTATTGTATTTTACGCTATCGTAATAATGAAACTGCTGATTTGGGCAATTATATTATAGTTATTATATCATTATATTTTATAGTGAGTTATAGTTATTATTATTGTAGACGGCAACATTCATATATAGTACGAAAAAAAAAATATATATAGTGCTATATTTCCTTCTTTTGACCTTGAATTTATTTAAAATATAATTACGTTTCACCAAACTATTCTTTGTTTTTTCACTTTACGCTATTGTGATTAGGATTACTAAGTTGGACTATTATATTATAGTTTTATGGTTATTATTATTGTTAACGAGAATGTATAATATTCTTAAAAGAAAACGATAAACAACTATGTATCCTCTAATTGACTTTGGTTTTTGTAAAATATAATTAAATTTTATCAATTTTTTTTTAATACCAATTCTTTATTTTTAATTTTGCATTCTACTGTAGAATTGGACTATTATGCTATATATTTATATCATTGTAGTTTTATAGTTAGTTACAATTATTATTATTGTAAACTAAACTTTTTATGAATAAGAAACAATTTTTAAAAGTACAACATTTTCACCTTTTGATCATCAATTTATTTAAAGTAGAATAACATTTGATTATTGATACTTAGTACTTCTCTACAAATACTTTACTTAATAATGGATAATTTAAGTATGTAATTGATAAATACTGTGTCTACTAAAAAACGATTTTTTTTGTGAAAAAAACACTTATATTTAGTTTCAAAAAACCAAAAATATTTACTGGTGAAAGGACCATGTCGATTTCAAAATGTTCTACATATTGTGGAATACAATTAATATTGATAATTTTCTGATTTATACTACTATTACCACACTTACTTAAGAAAATCAAAGTTAATTAATGTATTGCCTTATAATGGTTTATATAGGAAAGGTGTTCGGAAAATTAGTAGGCAATGATGTGATCCGAGTTCGATAGTTATTTTTTTAAGTTAAAATTTAATGGGACAACTCATAAATACCTAAGTTATGGTTTTAATCTCGAGTTAGCGTGAAGTTAAACGTGATTACACAGTATTCGCCATCCGTGGCCAAGTTTAATCGATTTCAGAATACAGGTAATAACAAAAAAAAATGCTAAGGGAACATGAATTTAGGCAATACTATCTGCATTTGCAATTATACACGAATGTCCGCAAAATTTAATTGATTAAAATGTAGTATAATAATACTTATAGCTCAAAATCAAAGGGAACAGCTTTTAATAATTTATAAGATCGGTTTAAGAGTAAACATAATCAAGACCCGTTAAAAAAAATAGCACTTTTGTATTATCGCGAAGATTTAATCAGATATGCAAAAAATCAAGCTGATTTTAATGATATATTTTTACCTCGTATTTGTTGAAAGTATTGAAGATCCGACTGATACTGAACTTATTACCAATATTAATATTTTATTTAATAAATATGATTTCATATAAAAATGCTCCGATGAGGAAAACAGTCCGGCAGTTTCCGATATAAATCAAGATATTGATTTATCAATCGATAAAGAATAAATTGATGCAATGCTTAGCCACTAGATAAATAATATTAAGATAAAATATAGAAAAATAGCACATAATTTGCTGCACTTAATGGTGCAATACGAGGTAAAGGATGTCCAAAACGGAAAATACAAATGACAAATTTCTAAAAATAATTTGTTGTAAGAAGATAGTCCGGGTCGCGGTCAATAAAGGTATCAAAATAGTAAAAGAAAACTATTTATTGTTAAATAAAATTTCGTCCTACTTTTCAGGGCTTCGTCAGGGCTAAATGAAAAAACAAGGTACAAACATTATAGAATTGACAAAACATTAAAATAAAAAACATTTCAAAACAATTGTTTTATTTATAAAGTATATAAAAAAAAAAAAATAACAGTAAAAAGAAGTTTACATGTAGGTGGAGTGGAAACAAGTTACTAATCAATATAACCAGGCGTGATAAAAGTTCTAAATACAGAACTAGAATAATAAATTGTAGGAGAATACTAATTAAAATAAGTTATAAGTATAGTAAAGAGGTAAGAGTCAATGCTAGAACAGATAGGTGAAGTAAATATGACATAGGTGAGGAATAGTAATATGCGAAGGGAGATATTAAGAAAATTGATAAAAATAAACAATAAACATATGGGTGTCAGATTGAAACAGAGCGGAAGACTGAGAAAAAGGGGGAAGTCAGGTATAAAATTTCCCCATTTCCAACACTAAACCTTAGAAAGGGTAAGATTTTTTACAATATATAGATAGGTGAACTGACAGAAACATCTAGTCTCTTTTCTAATATTACAATAGGTAAATATATGCGATAAATGTGGGAGTACATGTATAAGATATTATACATACTATACTGTATGTAATATAAATGTGGAAGTAAATGTATAAGACATGATTGTATTATTGTGTAAGATACATACTGTGCCTTTATTAGCCGATACCCGAACTTTTTACAATCTACTTCATACGGCAACTATCTTCTTCCAATATGAAAAAAAAAAAAATTATGAAGAAAGGAATATGGTCCGGGTGCGGTCAATTATGCAATACAATGCACACATTGTATCCCATTATTTTATACTTTACTTTTCCTCATTTGGTATATTTTGTTTCTTAATTACTTACACACATTGTATCACATTATTTTATACTTTACTTTTCCTTTGTTTCTCTATCTGTTTTAATGTATATATTTAATGTATATTTCCATTTATTGTTCACCGAATTTAAATACTGTTCTA
>NW_027110436.1:1086293-1112460 GCF_000696795.3 Halyomorpha halys
GCGAAACGTTGGCTCATTAAAATAGTATATTTCTACTATTTGAGTTTTTCTTGACCGCACCCGGACCATATTCCTTTCATCTTTACACACGGTCAATCAATAATCTTCCATTACTATTTTTTTGTTCTTTTTTGACCGCACCCGGACCATATTCCTTTCATCTTTACACACGGTCAATCAATAATCTTCCAAAAAAAAAATTATGTTTTAATAATGCAATGTAAAATTGTTATAAAGTATCTAGGCTCATATTAGGTAATGTAATACCTAAAATATAAATTCAATTATTATTGAATCCCTTCAATTTTTAAATTTTTTGACACCTCGAATCTTTCAATGATTTCCCACTTATTTAAAAAATCTGTAAAAATTACTACCACATTAATTTACGTTGTGAAAATTAAGTTCACGATTATTTCAAGAAAAAATACTCAGAAAATATTTTAATTAAATTTATTTATTTATTTAGTTGATAGGCAATAATACAATCAAGAACTACAAATAATTAGAAGATAGTTTCTCTATGTAGATAAAAATATTTTATAAAAAAATCACTTAGGATTCTCTTAAGCTTCCCAGACCTGTAATAAAATAGATTGAACTTTACTTGTTTGAAATTTCATTATTTTTTTTTTTAAATCATTCCCATTCTTAGAAACCTGTTTAAAAAAAAGCACTTTTAGTATTAACTTGACGATTTGATCACATATGTAGAAAATCGAACTTGTTAGGACCAAGTCTTACAGGTTTAATCTCCTAAACCTTTCCCTCCGCATCAAATTACTTATATATTTTATTATTATATTATATCTTATTATATATTACTTTATATATGAAAGTTTTCTTAGACCGGCCCTCCTCTACAGAGCTCCTATGGCTGACACAGCTTGCACAACAGCGATGAAACTCAAACAGTTTCAGAGTAGTACCCTGAGTCATAATGTGAACCATACTACTATACAAAGAGCGAAAAATAACTACATCCATACGACACTTGGACTGCCAACATTGACTAAATTCATATCACGGAGGTACATCAAGTTCTTTAATAGTTATATGCACTGCACTAACCTACTATGGCAAAGATTAAAACCAACAGGTAGCCAACAAAGGTGGTAAACATTCGACAGAGGACTACTAACTTACTAATGGCATTACAAAACCTATAAGCTCTGTCATTAGACAGTACACATAATCTCTATATACCTAATACACCTTTCCTCACTCGCCTCTTAAAATGCAGCAAAAGAAATATCAATTCCACATACTTCTTATTACGCCCTGATTTCAACCACTACAACCTCATGGGACTCAAGAATAAAAAAAATGCAAAAAAAAAGTATGTATAATATTGTAATGCATGTTTTATACTTAATTATATTATATTTATATATAACTAAAATGTACCGAGTCTCATCCTTATGGAACTTCCAACATCGGTCGCTCCCAATACCCTCCCTACCTTTAAATCCCGCCTGTTCAATCATTTCTTATCCATTCAGAACCCATAAAATTGTAATTAATATAATTGTAAATATGTATGTTAACTATTATATCATTCTTAATTATTTTTACATCGTTTTCTTTTCTGTTTTTTATTTATTCATTTTTTATTTATCGTTCAACTGATAAAAGTGAGAAAGTAACCTATAATTATTTTTAATAATGACTTTTTATATTTCTTTGTATTTTTTTTAAATATCTCAGAGGCTCCTCAACCCTCATCTATTGATTTCTCTGTATTATACTAAAGGGACTCGTCCCAGAATAAATAAAGTATTATTATTATTATTATTATATTTAAACTTATGAACATTTAAATTGCTCCTAACCATAAGTCACACATGATACAACAAATTGAGAAAAGGATTCGGGCACGAGTACTCTTATTTCCTGAAGGTTTGGAAAAAGGTCCAATTTCCTGAAGGGCTAAAAAAACGTTCCATTCAGCCAAGCGAAGATTGTTAGGGTTGAATGGACCTGACGTTTGGCAAACCAACATATATTTGTACTTCTTTACAACTGTAAACCTTGTGTGCAAGACCATATACTTAAGCCTAGTAGATACCTTTAAAACATCAGAACAGATGAATCAATTTGGTTTTCTTTGGATGGTGTGATTTTCATGATATATTTTTACCTTTTAGTTGTTAAAAGTTTTAAAGATCTGGCTGATACTAAATTTATTCCCAACATTACTGTTGAAGCAATAAATATATATACAAATATTTTACAAAAATGTAACTCTTTGTTTTCCAGACCTGTAATAAAATAGACTGAACTTTATTGTTGAAAATTATAATTTTTAAAATTTTGTTTATTTGATAGCTTTTTGACTAATAGACATATATTTATTTCCTCAATATTTAGTAATTAATTAATATAATGGAAGATTTTTCCTAAATAGATATAATTAATAATTATTTTTTTTTTAAATCTATTTTTTATTTCAAAGGGAAAGAAATGATCAAATACATGAAACATGAAATACCTGACAGCGATGTGGATTTGGCTACACAATAGGAACCGCCCACATCGTTGAAATATCAGGTTGCATTATTCGATAGACTAAAACGAAACAAACCAACACTGTTGAAATTCCCAGCGCAGTTTTCAGTCAATACTTTCAGTCCTATGGGAACAAAAACAACCATCGGATATTGTCAGAAGGAATACAAAACCCAGATTTGTAGCCATAACTGTTTCAGAGATGAATAACACAAAAATAAATCAAATTTTTTATTTAAGAAAATTTAATTTTTGAGTTTAATATTTCTTCTCTAATTTAAAATAAATTAGTGTTTTCCGGATTTACCATATCATTGGGATAATATACTGTAAATTAATATGACTTTTCTGGGGGGGAGGCAATATGGATTTTACTTTGGAGGGGCTAATAATGTCACAAATATCATGCACATATTTTTTTTTGTAAGTTTAGAAATCTCTGTCGTGGTACAGATTAATTGAACCCACATACGCAATGAGGAACCAACCAACATTTTTTTTATGGTGTTTTATAAGTTATATCGATATTTTTATAATTTAAAAAACAAATCAAATTTTTATCTAATAGAGTTATAGAGGAACGCCAAACCTAGAGTTTGTATCGTAAAATTTTAATTATTTATATAACTTTAAAAACGAAATTTTACAAAAATGTTTATTGGTTCCTTATTGGATATGTACGCTCAGTTGTATAGTGTATAGTCTAATTGGGCCACATAAATAATCTCTGAACGTACCGAAATACTAATTTTTTAAAGTAAAATAATAACAAAAAAATAAATTTTTCACAAAAATCATTTATATAAATTTAACTGTACTGTTTTTAAAAATAGATGTGGTGTGTAACATTGATTAATCTATTGCAGGTATAAAATTCCAAAGAAAAAAATATAATCTAGTATAGGAGAACAGCCGGGGAAAAAAATTAACAATTGTAAAAAATACTTCCAGAAGTAGTACATATGAAAATCAGAAGTTTTACAATGTGATTTGAGCGAAAAGGAAAACTGGATAATGGAGACTAGTACTGTTATAAGTAAATAAAAAATATTTTTTCCTTAATGATTTCGATTGATATTTAATAATTAACTTTTTTTTTTATTTATTTATTTAATGTGATTTACAACTGTACAAATAATAAATACAATAAGTAAATATGTTTCATTTACATTTGAAAATCTTGGGAAGGAACCACCCATTGGTGGTACATTTAAGCATTAATTTAAATTAGAAGGTCCCGAGGCCATCTTCTTTTCAGACGCCTCGGAGGATCATCGGGGATTGTTAAGCATGAAAGATTAAAAACTAATGGGTTAGGATGGATAAGGAGTTTGGAATGAAAAGATGCATATCTGTTTTGGGCCAAATCTGCAACGAATGGGATGTTAAGGTCTTTGTGGATGAGTTTATTTGTAACGTAATAAGGATCATCAAGGATTTTACGTAGGATTTTGGATTGTAAGGATTGGATGCGGGAGGAATTTGATGGTTTGGTAGAGCCCCAGAGCTCAATTCCATATGTCCAAATTGGTCTGATTATCGTAGTGTATACTATTTTTTTGTAGTGAATGGGAAGTTTAGAGCGTTTGTCAAGTAAGTGTTGTAGTAATCGGAATCTACAAGCAGTTTCTTGTCGTTTCAGTCTTGTGTGTGGATTCCAAGTAAGTGTCTTGCCAAGATGGAGTCCGAAGTATCGAATCTGTTCAACAATAATTAAATAAAAAAAATATATATATTTTAGGGGGAGTTTTAGGAAGCATAAGACCCTCCCCTAGTTACTTTACTTTCAAATGTAAGAATGCATTAATAAAAAGTAAAGACATGTAGGAAAGAATTAAATAAGGATATCGATCGTTTTTTAAACATTTAGGAATCCACTTACTTTCAGTCTTGCCTCGAAAAAAAAAAATTATTTCTCAAAACTTCTATAACCAAATGCTTTTATAGATTTCGATTAAAACCTCTTTGTGGAGATGCAATACAAAAATCAATTTTCCAGTTTGCAATTTTTTTTTTTTTATGCTTAAAATGAACACCGATCATTGTATATATATAAAAAAAACAACAAGGGTTTAGCGAAAAGGAAGAGGCAATGGTTATGAGGACTGGAGAGCAGACCCACCAGTTGCCACAGCGGGACGGAAGAGGGTAGCAGCATGACCTCGTAACATCGATCCAAACCCAGCGCCCAACGCCCCTCGGCCCGCTCTTCCTTCTAGCTCCCAGTGCGTCTCTAGTTTGCATTATATATAAGTACCATTAGAATATATTACAGTATATAGTTTTACAATTATCGCACTTTTAAAATATAAATACATCATAGCAAATTTCAATTAATAATTGATATAATTTCTTTTACTTAATTCTAACATAAATTATCTTTCATATCAAATTTATCTTACACTGGGAAGAATAGTTGACCTGGAGAACATCCGTCAAACAGCATCAAAACATGTAGCAATTTAACTGAGACAAATGGATATAAAGTTAAAAGCCAACATGCAATTTACGATAAAATTGTATTTGTAGTAATATGTAGTAATCAATACAATTATGAAAAAAGTTGCGGTAACTATTGAAGATCATATCCGAATACAACGTATCTACAATTGTTGGATTGCTAAATCACCGTTCAATATAATGGCCATTACATGGGCGAAAAAGCAGTTTCAAATAAATAAAGAAAAAACATTTTATTTGATAGTCCTGGCTCTATTTTTATCGTGGCTACCGGATATTGGGAGAAAAAAAGAATATCATTAAAATATTTAGAATGTATTATTTATTAGAAAAATTCGTGTTTAATGAATTTAAACAGTTCTTAAAAAATAATATGACTGATTTTTCCAAAACAATTTTTTTTTGGCTAATTTACTGGAAGTGACTATTGTTTTTTTCTAATTTTGTATACATTTAATCTTATTTAATATTGCCAACAGTCTTATGTTCTTAATCACACAAAAAAGCTGGTATGCTATAACTATTAAACGCATGCAGAACAAATATACTGCAGGTACAATAATATACTATTTGCCTATATTTTGAAAAGTTCATTTAGGCTTCAGCACAAAATTTTAAACACCATATTCCATATTATATTGAGTAAACAAGGCGTTCATAACAACGACTAAATTAAATAGACCTGTAAAAACAGATAAAACAAAGAATACAGATCCATATATATAATCTTTACGGTAATTATATTCTTACATCGAAGTCTGCATACAGAGATTAAATCCAAAATTTAAACACCTAAATGTGCTGCACTATTATTGAAAAAGTAAAGGAACGCAGAACCTAACACACCGATCTCCAAACCAAAACATTCCAAAACGAATATTTAACTCCTGATTGTATATGTATGAACCGATGTATACGGGAATCCACAAACGGTAAAATTTAGTCATATCCTATAACCGCAGGGCTTTTCATAAGGGTAAGAAGGAGGACTTGAGATTGTCCGGAATAAACTCATACATAATGGATGTATTTAAATTTTATGATAAGTGGATATGGTAAAAATATACCTCACTGATTAGGTAATACATACCTTTGAGCCAGTAACGTATAAGCTACGAGACGTAAAATCAATAACAGTTATTCAAGCCTTATTGATTCTAATAAATTAAATCATTCTGCAAATGACAAGATATTTCACTATTGCATCTAATGATTTTTCTGGTGACGATTTAACATGAACGAATTAAAATATCATCAAAAGAAGCTGATCAATAAATTATCACACCATATCAATAAATAATACCAAAATATTTATAATAAAATGTAACAGGATGCTTAAATAAAAAAAAGTTATATTGATTTTAGTTAAATCATTAACTTTTTATAGTTTTTCGGACCAGGATTAAAGATTTTAAAAGTTTTAGAAGTTAAAAATTATATTATAAAAATTAGGCTATATTGACAACATTCATTCAATTAGTATTTTATTTAAAACAAGTGTTTAAAAAACAAACATATGATTTCAATATACATATATTATATCAGACCATATTAACATTATATTAATATTCATATTATGAATAAAACATTATATATAGATGGTTGAGTGTATTTGAATTTAAAGACGTTCAGGGCTATGCTGCAATAAAGAAGAAAAAATAGTTTTCTACAACTTATTTATTACAGACGTTTCAACAAACAATGTAGGTTTTCATCAGGGCTGTTAAGATGGGTGGAGATGTAAACAATTACTTTTTCCTTTAAATGTCAATGAAACTATCAGCCGCTAAAACTCAAATACCTGGGTAAAAATTTTTGGGAAACAATTGCATCAATCATAGATGCATGCAAGCAAAGAAATCCTTTCACTTATATTCCTAACATTCATAAGCAAAATTATTTCAAATATTCAAATTATAAATATATTACTATTATTAATTTTTATTTTTTACACGATTCTATCTCAAACATAAAATCAGATCTTTTGAATGGAGATGTTTAAGTTAATGCAGAAGGACGAGTCAAAAAGAACAGTTTTTTCTTGGTGATAGCTTGGGTAAAATTAGACGTAAAACCACAATTTAAGATAAATTTTGAAAAGAAGAATAAAAGTTTTTTCTCTAGCGTTTGTGCCTAGGCGTCCCGAACTACGTGCATGCAAACTGAACACGCGATTTTCCACTTTACCGATTCCATTGGTGTCCGTAAACAGGATTTTATCTCAGATTGCTTATTACAGAGTTAACCAAGTAATATTTATAAAATAGTGTACTTTTTTTCATCAGGACTCCGAGTGTTAAAAAAGATATAAGTCCGAAGCCTTTAAAACATCCCCATCTCAAAACCATAAAGAGAAGAAAAAAACTAGAAAAAAAGTATCAAGTAAAACGATCATTGGAATCATATCCGAATAAGACTAAGAAACCGTATAAACAAATTCCAAATCCAAGCTCAATACTTATTTAACCAAGTCAGCTAGACCGCTCATTTCAGGAAAAAGGTTAACTCAAAAAGGCAATCAAATGTACCGACTCACCAAGCCATTAAGGTAGTTATTTTCCATGACTGACTGATTCTTTCCAAAATTATGAGGAATAGGGGGCTGGAAATTATAGAAATTAATATCACTCATTTCACACAATGAAGCTTAATGAATATGAAAATAAAATGGGAGTATTGACTTTACAGGACTATACTCAATATAGTGTGTACACACGATATCGGTAAATTGGTAAATGGTAAATCTTAGCAGGTGTAACTTCTATAACAGAAAAGCCTTCGGATCCAGATTGCAATCGTCAAGTACAATATAAAGAAATACTCGCCGACCGAGTGAGGGAGGGAGAGAGAGGGAGAGAGAGAGAGAGAGAGAGAGAGAGAGAGAGAGAGAGAGAGAGAGAGAGAGAGAGAGAGATTAAAAAAAGTTCTGCTGCTGTCCAACACACAACATACTTAAATCTACTCAGATTCTAACATCAAAAAATCCTATTTTCTCTTTTGAGTAATATTTAACTAAAATTTCAAAAAGAACTAAAAAATTATCTAAAAGTATATAACAATATGCAGTATTTTAAACAAAATTAATAAAATATAATGGATAAAAAAAATTATGAAAGCAGTAATAAATATTAAAAATATATATTTATACATATCATTTTAAAATTCTAAAAAGAATTTTAAAAAAGTTAGCCGAAAAATTGAATAAATCAAGATGTTTCCAAGCCCCTAATATTTACTATCAAATATAAATACACAAGTAAACGATTAAAAAATAATAAATTTAACAGACTTTACCCAGTTAAATATTCGATATCTGAAAATATAAAATATCTAAATGTTTAATAACATCAGAGGTCCCGGTTGCTTTTTGTCAACTTTAACGCAATCAAGAAAGTCAATAATCTTTTGACCTTTTCTGATACTCGATTATATTGGAAGTAGCAAAAATTTAACCTATGCAAAGTAACGAGATTGATTGATACTGATTGGAGACACGGCAGTCGAAGATCAGAGCAAATATTATAGATTGGTTTGGGGTCAAGGCTGGGGTCGGAATTCGATATAAAGTCAATTGACATCTGGCCACATGCTGTGATCAACTGATTGTTGGACTATGAATAGAGGAGACTACACCAGCGTCACCAGGTTCCAACCGCAATGCAATATTCGAAACAACCTGTTACTTATTAACGAAGCATTAGAAATTAATAACAGCCAGGATTAAGATTCAGAAAATCATAGAAAGCAATAATGAACAAGAAAAGTCTTCATGGGTGTTGATGACCTCAGGGTTTTACGCCCTAAAGCCCCAGACAACAACAACAACAAGAAAAGTCTTTGAAAAAATTAGGGATTCCATTGTTACATAACAAGGAATAATGTCACAGTTATAAGAACTGAGACAACATTGGCCTTCGAACCAAAATTCGATTACGGGCTTCGGAAGTTGACATTTATTTCATGAAAGACATATATTATTGAGGGCATTGTCACACTATCTAGGATGGCTTGCAAACCACAGGATAAACCATTACTCCTGGGCTAACAACAGAACAGAAGGTTTTTTTTCAACATCCATTGAAGCAGATTAATTAAGAAATGTTCTGAGATCAAAATTTTGATCCTTTAGCATTTAAGCAGCAATTAAAACAGAAGAAGGTGAAGGTATGTACCGTTACAACCAATGGAGGGTCAGTGGTTCAGTACTTTTGTAAGGAAGTACTGTTTATTGAACAACGGTTGTACAAACAGGTGATTGTTCATGATGACGCTCAACCAGTAGGACTTTCCTCAATTAAGGATACCCACTTTATGAGGCTGGAGCAACTACAATACGTATTATTTACTATTTTTTCAGCCTTCGTAACGTAAATTATCTGTGGAATCTGTGGAACGAATTAACAGGACAAAGGAAAATTCTAAGACAAATATAACAATCAATATAATTCAATAGAAGACGGAATTCCTTGCCAAAAAACAAACAAGAAAGTTTACTGAATAATGAATGAAGTATCCATAAAACAAGCAATTTAATTTTAAGATTTCATTTTTTTTAAATCGATTTTAACTGATAAAGTTAATATATAGAAAATTATAAATCAATTAATAGTCAATTAGAGCTTTAGGAAAACAAAAATCGAGCTCATTTCACCGTCTCTTGATATAATTGGTTAAAATAAGATCAAAGAAAAACCAAAGCTAAATTACTAAGAAGGTTATGAACCATAAATGTGGTCAGTGCTAGGAACTATATAGAAGCCAGTAGCCGCTATATTGCCACTAACTTCACTTATTACAAGCAATGAATCCCTGACACGTACGTTAAGGGATACGTGACTACAAAGGTAAATGTCTAGGAGATCGATAAGCCCTACATCTCAGGCTATTCGGACTCTAAAACAGATTTCGTTACATGCAACAATATTATATTTTATATTTATATATATAAAAAAAAACAATATTAAACTTCATTGCGATGTTTTGTAATAAAAATAGCAGTAATTTGTAATGGATATAAATAAAAAAAAGTAATACGGAATGGATAAAAAAAAAAAGTAATGCGGAAAGGTATAAATAAAAAAAATATCAATAAAGTGAAGATTAAAATTAAAATCTTTGGGAAATTGGAGCGGGGTGGCTCAGTGATAAATCGCTGTGTTACTATCTCCAAGGACCCGGGTTCGAATACCGTTGTGGCTTATTGGATTAAAAAGACTAATATCATGATCATATTTATAAGAACGTTGTACATATCTTAATTTTGTTTCATATAGGTGAGCTAATTAGATAGAGTAAAACATTCCAGTAAAAAGGGAGGTAATTTGAAAATACGTAATTTGTTGAATTCACTATTTTACAGAGCTTCAAACACATACCAAAAATAAATCTTGAAATATCATTAGGATGAAATATTCTATTTATCTTTATAAATAAATGTGATAAGGTTGTTTCTTAATTTTGAAACTATAATTAAATAATTAAGAAGAATTGATATTCAGATGATAAGGTCTTTCTTTATATTTTTATTTTGTTATTTTAATTTTTGTTGAAGTTGAAGTTGTGTCTGTAAGTCATAAAACACGGCTAGAGGGAGCTTGGAGAAGAGAATTTCTTTGTATATAGAAATGGTTTTCCATTTTCGATACGCTTAAAATATTTAAGTCTTTTTGGCCAACTAAAAGAAACTTTCGATTGTGGTCTCGTCAACGGAGGCTAAATGTTTTTATTTTATTTTATTTATTTGTTGATATTTACAACTGTATAAAAAAATACAACCAGTAAATTTGATCATAATGACATAATGATATGATACAGGATGTAGAGAAACTACCCAGTAGTAGAACTCAAAAGCAGTTTACAATATAAGGTCACGAGGCCATCTTCTTTTCAGGCGCCTCGGAGGATTACCAGGAATGGAAGAGGAAGCAAGGTTAGAAACTAGTGGGTTTGGGAGGTTAGGGAGTTTATAATGGAAGGAATAATATCGGGTTCGGGCTAGATCGGTTACATAGGCTAAATTTAACATTAAAAAAAAAAAGTTCAAATGTGCTGATTTCTAAATGTTTTCTTTGATTTGATTAAGTGAGTTCCTCTTTCAGCTTTGTCAAACAAAAGAAAAAAACTTTAAATGAAGTTAATGCGTAAGCATTTTAACATTTATACAATAAAAATTATATGTACGGTCTAATATTTCGAAATAGCCCCAACCAACTTTATTTTTATGACATATATATACTAGTCAATGTAATATTCGCCATTAAAATTCATTTCTATGATAAACACTTATAGAATCTCAGTAATATGTTAGATAAAAAAAAAAATCTTTTAAGTAACGCTTTTAGCTTCACTTACAACAACATTTCAATAAATCTTATTAATAATTAATGTAGGTAATTATAGCTTACCAATGACGCGTAAAATCAGTTCTTATCGCTCAGCATCCATTTGTATTTATTTATTCAAATATTTATCCTATTATTCAACTCGCAATTGTTAAATTTTGGAAAATTCCAAACTTGAATATTATCATAAAAATTGAATAAATCATACGTTAAATAAATTGCATTTATTACTGTAATTATTTATCTATAGCTATGGAAATTATATAACCTACAAAATAAAAAAATATTTTAGATCAACACAATGAAAGATGAATAAATATCGCTATGAGTGAATTCCTCAGTTCGATCCACAATTTCATTTTTTCTTCTTTTTGTTTTTAAATTAAAGGAGTTAAATGAAGTTTGTAAAAGAAAGAGAAAATTACTTTTTGAAACACGACTATCCAATACCATAAATCATTCATGAAATAACTAGTTAGGTAGTTAAAAATGCATTCGAATCCCTGGCTTCTGTGCAATAAACAGCCATCACCACCAGCCCTTCCTTCCAAACACTACAAGGACCAGTGGAGCCAATGCAGAATATTGGGAAAACGCGACCATGTTAAACTTCACTCAATCTGTACCCAGACCCTTTTTTCTTGGGGTTCCCCAAGAACTGACAAAACAAACATAGCGCAACGTTTCCGACGGAGCATGGTGAAAAACTGGGGATCTCTTGCAGTCCTGTTTCATTGACCGACAGTCCGCCTGCAGGTACCGGACTGTAGTGTGTGCTATCTTCAGGCTATAATCTGCAGTTCAGTACGGCCGCCTGCAGGCGGTTGACTGCTAGTGTATGGAACTCGGCGATATTGGTCTTACCATCGCCTGTTGAGGCGACGGCCTGCAGGCAATCGCATAGTGTATGGCAGGCCTAAGAGTTGACTACTTTATCGTAGCAGTTGTGTTTTTTTTTATATAACAGCCTGACAAAAAAAAATCAAAATAACATTGAATGGACAAAGACTTCAAGTAAATCATTTTATAGAACATTATGTACCAAGAGATATACAAAATGCACCCAATTACAAATTGAATCTAGTAAAATACCAACATAACAAAGAAAACGTATATAAAGCTGTTATTTACTAAAAAAAAAAATAATTAGCCAGTAAAATCAGAAACAGAAAAGTGATTTAAGAAACCTGACTGCAAGATGTCCCAAGGTAGAAACACGACTAAAGTCTGTAATAATAATGACCAGGAAAATTTAGAAGTAATATTTGCATTCTTATTAAATCCATGTATATAACAAATTAAGTTTCCTTGAAACACGTGCCCAGGTATAAATGCAATAATTAAGTATTTTCGTTAAACCTTTCCGTATCAAGTTAAGAAATCTAACTAGCAGTTTCTGAGAAAAACGTCCAATTTTCAACAATTGAAAACATGTACAACAATGAACCTCATCTCCTACCTTCAAGAGTGATTGTTGTCCCAACAGAGGGTTTTAGTACACTGAGGTGTTAAGAGATTGTACTGAGATGAGAAAATAGATGGATTCAGAGGAGACTAAAAAAAGTATTAATACAATACTTCAGATTTAAAAATATATTTTTAGTCTTTATTAATAAGAAAATGAAGAAAAAGGTTGAAAGAACAAAAAAGAAATAATAATAATTCTATCAGTTATAGGCAAGTTATTGAAGTTTTCACTAAAAGAAAAAAAATCTGTTCTCACCAGAGGTACATATTACTTTGGTCTGTGAAACGTTTTTATAACTAAATTGTTAGTAAGTTATAATTGGTAAATAAATAGATGATTGTAAACCACTAACAGGTTATGTTATCAATTATGAGATCAGTATAGGGTTTCATTAGTATTCCGAGTGATGATTGTTAAAGATCTCTCCGAGACTGAAGAGTATATTATTGAAAAAACATAATAGGAATCTTACAAAAGAAATAAAATCATTGCCTACCAAAACAAAGAAAAGTTCACCCTTGGTCTTCGAAGTGATAACGATAGAAAACAATAATTATCACATTTCTCGCTATCTATTAGACAGCGTTGGTAGAAAGATAAAAAAACCTGAGTTAAATTTATTCCTATGATGTCAAAATTATTTTTAATACAATGCAAAGGATATGATTGAATGATAATGTAACAATAATTTCAAATTTATTGATTGCGAGATATAGTAGTTATCAAACCTGCATTGAGATACAGCGCATTTCTAAAATATAATCAAATTGTATCGTGAGTGAAAGAAAGATATATTTAATAAATCCAAAAAGTTCATGGAATTCAAAGTTATAACAAATGGTTAAACAACTAAAATATGTATTACTTTAAAATAAATTTTGCCAACATTATTATATGCGTTAATGAGGTTAAATTAATTATATTGACATTTACATGCTTTTTATTCACAATTAAAGATGTTACTTTGATAATAAACATCTCATTTGATTTATTCATTAAGGGAAAATTATAATCACTATTAGTAATAAAAATTTAACCTAAATCTTTGTTATAAAACTAATTTCACCAAAAATTAATTTTTTTAAATAAAGTTTTTTCTTATGTTCTTTTAATAAAAAACTACACATTTGAAATAACGAAATGAACAATAAATAGATGGGTTAGCATAATAATTAGCTCAGAGAGAGAAAGCAATATGGTAATTAACCGTAAAATCATAGAAAAAATAAATAAAATAAGGGCATGATGATATTCCACTAGTCAAAAATTCACACTGTGCATGTCTTTGTGGTAAAAAAAATCTCTAGTTAACTAATTTTAGATTATAATTTAAAAATTGGAAACTTTATAACTGTCCCTTAATCTTTTACCAATCATATATTTATATAACTATTATAAATTCGGAACACTAAAAGGTCTCAAATTTCCTCTATTTTAAGCAAGTTACGCAAAATGTTTTCTCGGGAAAGATAGTTTGTAAGATATTGAGCAAAGAATAATAACATAAACTTCCAGTCGTAGACCGAGGTCACAAATTTATTTTTTTAATGTCGATTCAAACCAAAAGAACATCAAAATTTGATCAAAAATCAGAAATACCCAAACTATTGGGCTTATTTTCTTTTCATGCTTCACTTCATGGACTACTTAAATTTCGTTCATAGAAATTTGTGTGAAGTATTCACTAGATATTTCAAATTTTTTGATCCAAAAGTAGTAAATTCGATAAGGTATCCAATAAATAAATTGATCCTGCAATTGACCTTCCCAACCGATCTGACATCCGCGGAAGTAAACAAAACAAAAATTTGTAACGAAATTTTTAGGAATTCGTTACGAAAAATTTCCATATATTTTAATTTTAAAAATTAATATTTCATAAAGTGGATGCTTTAACACAATTTTCTATATCTGAAAATTAAGAGGATTGGAGGAGCAGCAGCCTGTTAGTGAGAAATTTATGGAAATAATTTATCATGCTGGCACTGAATTGACTACTTCCCTCTGGAAAATTGTGTTCCACCTCGTTTTTTTCCCTTCAGCCATCAGGGAGTTTCCAAGTTCTTTTTTTTTATTAATGACCTCATTTCGCAACTGGCTTCAAATTTTCACATCTCCCGATCTCATCAAGTCTAGAGTGACTGAGATTAAGACTATTAGTCTTATGTTTCTAACACAATTCGTAATTCCCATCTGTTAAGTAATACAAATATATTTAAATGAATTTCATGATCAAGCATTGAAAGGAAGAATCCACATAAGTGTTTTCTTAATAAGAATCCATTTTCCAGATAAGTATAAAAGACGAAAAACTAAAATTAATTCAGATTTTAGGTTTTGCGTGCACGATGTAAACTTGATCTTTCGATAAATCAAAGTATAAATAAACCACATTGAAATCAATCATTTATTATATCGCTTAACCTTAAGAGTAGTGATCGACAAGGTTTAAGACGGTTAAGAGAGTTACATCTACATATACATTACATTACATTACATAACATTAATTATAGAAGGAAATCATGAAACGGATAGTCTAGGTTTTTGAATTCTGCTACATCGGGAACGTCCAATATGCTTATTTTAAACCTTTCTACTTCATTCGATTCTAGTTCTAGAATAGCTCCTCTGATCTCTACGAATCTATTAAGGAATTCCTACAACTTCTTGAGCTATAAGCTATCTTAGCTAGCTTGAGCTTCTTGAGGCGATAAATTAGCTGATAGAATCAGAACTTAATACTTTTATAGATTTTTAATTTCAGCTTCAAGTTGATCTAGATCCAATATAACTTCAGGAAATTTAATAATTTAATGAACAGTAACTATGAGAAGGATATTAATAGCAATAAAAGAAATTATAATCTAGGAATAATCGAGAGTAGATGTTTCATCGGATTAGGATAACTTCAAGATTATGATTATCATAATTTCACAAGTTGACTTGTAACAATAAATATATAATAAAATTAAATTTTAACACCAATTAAAAAAGAAATTTACAAACTAAGCAAAATAAATAACAACTACCATTTAGCACACATAACACATCAATTACATATAACTCAGTTAATTAACTTTTTATTAAGCCAAACAAAAACATATTTAGTTATTAAATACGAAATGTAAGGGATTAGGAATTATTAATTTTAAAAATTATTTATTTGATATTTCTAATTTTAAAGGTAATAAAAACATTCCACTAACGGAATCGACAATGATCCAGTTGGATAAAATACTGAATAAACAAGCAAGTGTATTTCATTGAAGAGTGCCTTCCTTAGTCAATAAATTCATATATACCTAAACCAATTACCTATCTAATAAATCATTGTTGGTGTATAATGAGCAATTAACAAGTTGGTTGAAAATATTAGCAGGTATCGGTGTGTCACTAAGTGGTTCAATGTATCCCACTTACAGCGAATGGGGACCACGATCTCAATGCCTGCTCTATCACCTGTTCCATTTCAGGGTGACCAAACAATTTCGTTTTAGTGCGATATTTTTTTACCTACATAATGTTATATTGTAGGTAATGTTAGTAAGTTTTAAAATCACGTACTAAATGAAGGGGAACCCAGATAAAAAGTATAGGATAAAGTAAAAATCTGGTAAGATGCGCGCATCATGGGACAATTCTGTCTTCTATAATATTTCTATATAGGTTACGGAAAAGGCACTACTAATATGTTTTTATGTCCCATTGTTATTATGACCAATGCCATAACAATCATAGAAAAATATATATATATATTTTTTTTCCTTTAATTAATTCTAAAATTCTTCCATCATTTATATTCACACATTGTTACCTAATGCTATAAATAAGATTTGGTTAATTATTTCAAATAAAGAAAATTAAATATTTAAAAGAATATTTAAAAAAATTCAGCATTTAAGCCCTGACAATTTATTCCAATAAAGATAGGACATATCTGATACTAAACAATATTTAAATATACATTAAAATTATGATACAAATTTTAATTAAAATCAATAAAGGTTTTGGAGAAATTGGTAATAAATGGGATTTATTCCTGATTCGTTTCAGGAAATTGTTCTTAAGGACATAGAAATGGTTCATTTCATTTCAAGGCGATTTTATTTTCATAACCTTTCAAATGAATGAAATAACTAAATTTGAAAAAAATTATAAAAATATATTTAATTCATTCATTCATGAAATTAAAATTATACTTCCAAAATAAATTGTAATTAATGTCATGACGAAATAAATTTAAAAGACGATACTCCATTCGACAATCCGATTTATTTAGAAGTACTTTATGTTCATATTTATATTATATCTAAAAAGATTGATTTTTATAGCAACTAAATATATTAGAGCAGCATACCCTGTTGTTAGATAAAGAATTTCTCTCTGAAAAAAATCAGCATAAACGTATTTTTTATTAAAATTCCAATACTTTTTATTTTATATCTTAGAACCCTTAAAGAATTTTGAGTATATATCAAAGGTATAGAAAAAAACAAGTAATAGAAGAAACGTGGTTAGTGTCCATGTAAAGGTTATAAAAATTCATCTGAAATCAGATTAAGACAAGAAGCCAGGTAAATCATATAATTAATCTAGAATGCTTCTGACAGAATATCAAATATAAAAGTAAATGCTATGCCAAAATAATCGCATTATTGATTACAAAATAAATATGGAAAAATTTTATCGAATCAATCAAGGAACTGTCATCTCAGAAAATTAAAATTAATTTGTATTTTTAGGAATTAATCGAATTTTTATTTTTTTGAACTAAATAAAAAAAATATTAATACACTTAGTAAGTTTTAGGTACAACCTTTTAACGTGATTTGGAAACGTTATTCTTCAAAACTGATAACCACTGACCAGATAAAGGAATCTCCAGCAAGTTTACTTTTAACTGAATACTGATTAGATACTATATTTAACTGACCTAATTATACACAATTAGACGAATAGTGTTTCAATAATGTGATTATTAAAACCTAATTATTAATAATAATATAGTTTTCTTGTTTTTAAAAAGTACACTAAAGGTTGATACTGTGACCCAATATCGGAGTAGACTAACCGAAGAGGCAAGGCTAAAAATAGGTTTCGGGATACGTTACCGTGCACTGAAAGGTTTCTCGCTCACATAAGGAGTTGGATACATACCTGAAAAAAAAATAAACGTTTATTTTTTACAACATATTTAAAAATATATTTGAAAAAATAAGTATAATTATGTTAACTAAAGCTAAGGTAATATATAAACACAGATTCGGTATTACAAGAATATAAAATCTGAAGCAAAGGGTGTAAAATGCGATTAAAAAGCCAGCTCTGCTAAACAAATGCGTGACCTGGGCTCCAACAAGTTCTCTAGAAAGCAGAATCCAGAATTTGATGAAAGTCCTTCATACAATAATGGGAGCGATCTGGCACGAGAGCCTAAACTCATGGAGGAGAAGCACTAACAATGAACTGCTTGTAGAGGATAGTCAGTAAATATCTCATGATCTCATGAAGGGAAGGAGGATAAACTGGACGGGATATGGGGCTCGAAGCAATCCATCAGAATGCCTCTACATAACAATTAATACCAGTGGAGTAGGCAAGAGACCACGTGAGAGTCCAAACACCAGATGGATAGACAGAATCAACAAAGATGCGAAAGCTCAGTATAGGCAGGCGTGAAGAAGGCTGGTTTGGGCTGCCAATGATCTACAAAGCCTGTAGAGCCAACAGAAATAACAAGTAAATAAATAAGGAAGTCTTTAAATACACCACTATGTAAAACATTCTATTTACAAGATTATCATAGTCCACCGTTATTGAAGTTTGTTTAGATTTGTACACTTGATGGCTCATTCTGATCTCAGTATACATTAGATAAGCGAGATTAGAGGCAAGCTAATAGAAACCGGTTGAATCCTAAGGAAATAAGGAAGCAACGAATTGCTTAAAGAGTTTCAAACTGGCTACCAATTCCAGTAAAAAGGTCATCTATCACATAAAGCGAAATGAATAAAGTTGCAAATTTATTCGGCCTATGTACGTCCTTCGATAACATCCAACTTTTTTAAAAATATGTTTTCATAATAAAAATTAACAAATAATGTTTGAAATTAATAAAAAAAATATATTATAAAATGAGATTCTATATTAATTGCAAACAAAATTCTAATTTTAATATATTTAAGCTATCTACCATATAATACAATTTTATAAAACTTTTTTTAAAGTTGCTAAAAAAAAAAAAAAGGGTTTAAGTTCAAATTAGCATAAAGTATTAGCTCTAATATATAGAGCTGTTTAAGTTGAATAGGTTTTGAGATACGATTTGCTAAAAACCAATACGATTTTTCAAAAACGATAGAACAAGAGCCGGGAAGAAAAAAAGGCAGTTATCTCACCCCAATTTTTGATTACTTAAATGAAAACTATGTATAATTAGTAGTCAAAACTGATGAGTCTGCCAAGTATAGGTAGGGGGAATAAAAAATGGCGGCTGTTTCAAAACGATAAAAAAAAAAAAAAATTTTTATTCGGAGCTCTATATCTTAAAAAGCACCAAAAACACTAGAAAATCTAAAAGTACATTATTTAAAGAAGAGTAAATTTGCTGTAATATGACCCATAATAGAGCTATTCACGTCGAATAATTCTCGAGACATAGCATCTTAGAAAGTAACATTTTATAAAAATGTACTGAAATATCAGTAGTTAGTGAATCTATTTTGAGGAATCTATATTTCAATAACCATTCGACGCACAAATGTCTATTAGCACTCAAGGTAAAGCTAAATAATTGTACTATAAAGTAGTTTATGACCTTTACTTTGTAGTAATAGTAGTTTTCATGATATCTGCAAAAATAAATACTACTACTTCATAGCTCATTAAACTAGCTTTAATTTGAATGCTAATAGACATCTGTTCGTCAAATGGTTTTTGAGATATAGATTTTTTAAAATAAATTCACTAACTACTGATCTTTCAACATATTCTGTACAACATTTTAATGAAATGTTGCTTTTTGGGTGAGATAACTGCCTTTTTTATTGCCTGTTTGTACAGTTCACAGGTTGCTAAGACCTGCGGCTCAACCACCTGAGATATGAACGGTCCCGCTCTGCCCGTGAGCGTTGTAGATCAACTGTTTGGTACTTGACGCTCTGCTCGTGACCATAACGGGATAAAATGGCAATGGGTTAATCGCCTTTCGTGCCTCCTTGCTTCATCTTAAGAAAGATAAAAATAAATTCTCCTAACCTTATTTGATAAATATTAGGTCTGTTCCAACAACTTCATCTGACTGTCCGGAACTATATGGAGGATGCATAGCAAGGATTTTTTCCTTCCAAAACCTGTACTGTGCATGCTCTATACTGTAGAGGACAGTGGCTGTTGGAAAACACCTATTCTGGCACTTGATTTACTAAATAATACTTCAATTACTAAATACCGAAAATATGTTTACTCCAGGATTTCAGAAATGTTATTATACCATCAATACGGTAAGGAATAGTCAAATTTCCTGCGTTAGACTATATTTTTTGGATATTTTTCAATAACCAAGCAGTTGAAGAGGTCCTATCATGAAAAATTAAAGAAAAAAAAAACCTTTGCGTAGCATTAACATAATCTAAAATCGAATCAGCTCAGACTTGGGAATAGATGAAGAAATAGGAAACGGGCTTGCCGGCTTCGATCATACTCTAAAAGCCACTTATCTCGGAAACCAGGGATCATTTAGCACGACCACAGTAGAGGCTAGATCCATCTAATTAGTTGCCGATGGGCGTTCATCGATTAGCCCACAACTCCCCCTTCAGTTAGCACCATTACTACAAAAGAAAACTGAACAAGAACCTGTTTTTTTTTCTCCATTTATTCTTTAAAATGATTATATAAAAATTATTATTATGAATTTTCAGCCTTTAATTTTTCAACAAAGTCAGAAGATATTTTTTAACAAACACAAAAATTATATTTATTCACTTGAAAAATGGAATGTAAGTCATTTTAAAATGTTTAAAATATAGCAATGATAAAATTTGAACTTCTTATTATTCAAACACAAGACTTTACAAAGTACTGGCCCATCTTTACTCCTGAAGAATAAACGGGGGACAAAAAAAGAAGTTCTTGTTTAATTTTCTTTTGTAGTACTTAATAATCATACCAATTAGTTCATAGCTCTAATTCAAGTTAAGAAATTTATCACACTAATTTTAGTTAAACATTTTGTTTCACAAATTGAAGATCATTCGAATTATACTACTCTGACTTTAATCCCCCCATCTACTGCATCCAAAAAGAAAGACGTAAGGATTAAGAAGAACTAGAGTAAATGAAAAGGACTCGTAAGCTATAGTTCCTTCATTTCACATCATGATAGAACGGAATAAAAAATCAGACAATTAAAAAAATCGATTAAAATTAGTTATTTCCAGGCCAATAAAATATTATTTTCATTTTTGTTGCGTGTACGCCTTTCTACCTTGACTACACCTATACCTGGAACTCTCATGGAGTTCTGAACTATCTCTTATTCTGTTAGTATTTTTACTTTTTTAAACCTATATATGTCGTCATGGGAAGAATTACGAAAGGAAAAAATTTCAAATATAAGATTTCTAGGGAAATACTAAGATTTAAGATCCCGTACGCCCAAATGGCCATAAAATGACTTATAAAATGGTAAGAGTAATAAAATAGACTTAAAAAATACCGCCGGATTTTTATCATACATATTAAGACGTATAAGGTAATGAAGAGAGCTGATAATGCAAAAAAATTTCGGGTGCATGCGAATTATGACTTATACCGGTTCTAAGACATGACTAGAAACAGACGAAATCATACCGAGCCCATTTCGTATCATTATCATGTACACGACTTCGTCATCATTGTTAATTTTTTTAATTCTAGAACATGAATATAAAAGTTTATAGTCGTTGCTAGCACCTCGTTAAACCATTAACCACGCACTTTCATTGGAACAGATTAATGCAATTTTTTTCTGTTTAAGATATTCGCCTTCTATTGTAGTAAGAGAAAGTTATGTGATGCTAGGACCGTACCAGATTTCATTTTTCCCTATTGACATGGAATGTAAATTTTCTAGGTTGTTTTTATATGAACTTATATTTGTCTTCGCTGATAATCCTTGAATTGGTGAAGCTTTGCTGACTAGTTCTTAAGAGATATGAGGGTTTGTATTTGGATCGTCCGATAACATCCTTTTTTATTTATTAATTGACATTTATAACTGTATATACAATACAACAAGGAAATCTGAAGTAAGGTCATAATGATATGATACAGCATGTAGAGAAACTACCCAGAAGTAGAACTCTAAAAACATTTTACAATATAAGGTCACGAGGCCATCTTATTTTCAGGCGTCTCGGAGGGTCGCCAGGAATGGAAGAGGAAGCAAGGTTAGAAACTAGGGGATTTGAGTGGTTAGGGAGTTCATAATGGAAGGAGTGATATCGGGATCGGGCTAGATCGGTTACATAAGGAACATTTAGGTCTTTATGGATGGCTTTCTTAGTAACAAAATAAGGAGCATTGAGGATTACACGAAGGATTTTGGATTGGATACGAGACGAATTCGAAGGTTTATTTGAGCCCCAAAGCTCAACTCCATATGTCCAGATGGGGCTTATTATTGTCATGTAGATCAGTCTTTTGTAATGAATTAGAAGTTTAGACCGTTGGTCTAGTAATTACTGTAATAGTCGGAATATGCGTGCAGTTTCCTGTATTTTCAGTCTTGTGTGAGGATTCCAGGTTAATCGTTTGTCAAGGTGTAGTACAAGATAACGAATCTGGTCTACAGGGGTAAGAGCCACATTATTAAAGTATACTGTAGGGCAGTCGGCAAGTTTACGACGAAGAGTAAAGGTGATTCGCTGGGATTTGTTACGATTTATTTTTATCATCTAATTTCGACACTATTCTTCTAGAGTTGTGGTATGAGATTGGAGACCGATAACCTCCTAAAAATAAAATTAATAATATATTTATAACTGTAGTTTAATTCAGAAACATCCTATGTCAAATAGAAAAATGTAACTAATACATAACCAAGTATAAAACATATTATATCGAGAATTTTTTTAAATAAATGCGGTTCCTATATTGACGGGAGTGACCTAAGATCATAGGTTAGAAGGTGGAAGAAGGTGAGTAACTAGAAGTCGATTAAGTAAACTCGCCAATCTCACGACATGATGGGTAAGGATGTTTAGATAGGCGTGGCATGTATATAGTTCAAACCGTCCATTATGGCCTCTATACACAGTCATCAACGTCACAATAAGATACACAATGGGAGACAAAAAAAAATCAAATAAAGACAGAGCACAGCTCTGTAGAAAAGTAAATCAAAGTAATTTAACATACTTAAGGTTGGATAAAAGAAAATAAGGTTGGACCAGGCTAGCTACTATTTACCAATCACCAGGCTATGCTGGTAATAGGTATACAAGTCTAAATAAAAAATATGTAGGTAATTTTATCATCTATTTTTTTTTATATATGCACTAGCAGACTGGTAATATTTTTATCTTATTATTCAGAGGAATATATCGGCATATAATAACCATTAAAAAAAAAAAAGATTATCGTAGTTGCAAAATTGAGGTAGCAGCTAATATCTAATGTTGGTATGGATTATTTAGTGTATTAATAAGTGATATTGCATATTCAGATTTTTACGCTTTTGTAAATGAATAGAAAACCAAAATAAAAGAAACAAAATTCGTGTTGATACAATTAGGAGTTACCATCTTTAGTTTTTTTTTAAATATTTATTTATTGCTATTTACAACTGTACATTAAAACACATTTAGTAAATCTGATCTAAGTTAAATTGGAGTGTTACAGGCGTGTAGAGAAACTACCCATTGGTAGCACTCTAATGACATTTTACATTAGCTGGTCACGAATCTTCTTTTCGGGCGCCTCGGAGGATTGTTAGGAATGGAAGAGGATGCAAGGTTAGAAACTAGGGGGTTTGAGTGGTTAGAGTTAGAGTTTATAATGGAAGGAATGATGTCTGGTTCGGGCTAGTTCGGTTACATAGGGAACATTAAGGTCTTTATGTATGATTTTATTTGACCATTTAGGATCATTGAGGATTTTACGAAGTATTTTGGATTGTAAGGATTGAATACGAGAGGAATTCTAAGGTTTAGTGGAGCCCAAAAGTCCAACTCAACTTCGTTGACTCAAAGTCAACTCCATATGTCCAGATTGGCTTTATTACAGTCATGTAGATCAGTCTTTTGTATGTGTTGGAAGTTTAGACCGTTTGTCTAGTAAGTGCTGTAATAGTCCAAATCGACGTGCAGTTTCCTGTCTTTTCAGGATTCCAGGTTAATCGCTTGTCCAAATGTAGTCCAAGGTAGCGGATCTGTTCGACAGGGGTAAGAGTAACATCGTTAAATGAAACTGTAGGGCAGTCAGTAGGTTTACGACGAAGGGTAATGGTGATTTGATGGGATTTGTTGAAATTTATCTTAATCCTCCAATTACGACACCAATCTTCAAGGGCTGTGATATGGGATTGGAGATTTTGGGATACAATTAATGTGTTATTATTAACAGCGAGCACACATTTGTCATCGGCATACGCGGTGAGGATAGTGTTAGGATTGGTTGGAATATCAGCTGTATAGACGGTGTAGAGGATGGAACCAAGGATAAATGATAAATCAATGAGAAAGGAAACAATGATCTTTAGTTTTAAAATATATGTTTTCAATTTCTTGAGATTGGTTATTATTTATTAAATAAATCAAAATTGTATCCTTGTATAGTCTCAACACTTTTATTTAATCAATAGTCCAACATTTCGGCCATCTTCAAGGACAATCTAAATATTTAACAGCTTATATTATAAATTCATTTGTAACATACTGGCAAGTCATTAACTATAACTTAAACACACCCTATGAAAAAGTCAATTATTAGAGAATCATATTTATTAGTAATAAGCTTATGTAATAACTATTTTTTAAAAATTCATAAATATTTAAATCTTTTATTTTTCAATTTTTCCACACTATCACTACCATATAAACAAACTATTTATAACTTTCCACTCGCTCAGGTCAGCCTTGTTTTTTAATTTAATTTAAAACTGCATTTTGGTCTCAAATTGATATTTATTCTAATCATCAAATTTAATATTAAAATTAATTGTAAATAGTAACAAAAATTCTACAATATTTTTCATAACTTTATTTTGCTTAAAATCTTTGCATAATGTTAGTTTAAATTCCTAGTATCTGTTCTAAAATTAACTGTATAATTGGTGTTCTCTGATATATAAATTAACACAAGTATTTTTCTGACCTGGGCAGAATAGCGTGCAAAACAATTTTAAAATTCTGATGTTAGGTGAGAATTTATATTGAAGGTATGTTATATTATTAGTGATAATGTTGTTGTTTTAATGTTACAAATGAATATATAATATAAGCTGTTAAATATTTAGATTGTCTTTGAGGATGGCCGAAATGGCCGAAACGTTGGACTATTGATGAAATAAAAGTGTTGAGACTATACAAGGATACAATTTTGATTTATTTAATAAATCTTTAGTTTCGAAAATGATGCATCAATCACAGGCAAAATTCATTGTGTGAGGAATTTTCCCAGGATAAAGTAGAACAGGAAAATATTACGTCGTATATTTGTTTAGTTGCTTTTATCGTGAGCGAGTAAAATAAATAAAATATTAAAATCAAACGATTATGAAAAAAATATTATATTGAATACGTCCGAAAATATGACTACTTGTAAATGATTTTTAAACCAAACGAAATACCTCAGCCATAGATCTGGATCAAACGGAACCCGATCACTTATAAAATTGAATTATTTCAAGTTTAATTGAACCGGTAGAGCATGGATAATTACGGTTTTATTAAGCGAGGCAGATGGAATTTCCTATCAGCTTAGGGCCGTGTCGACAGTATTGGAATTTTATCAGGAAGCCCCGGAATTCGAATTACTGCTGGATGGGCTCAAGATTCAATTTAAAAAACCATCAAAGGAAGATTTTTATTTTATATTGCTGCCATGAAAGAAAAATAGATACACAGGACCTGAATGTTAAGTGACCGTAGGGACAAACTGAGGTTTAATTTCCAATTATCAATTAGGCATTACAAATAACTAGGTTCGAATTATAATTGTAGATTTAAGGTAGCAGCTCATTTCTAATTTTGGTATACTTCAATGTTTTTAGTAATTGATGTCACATATTCAGCGATTTCAAATTAATTTGTGATAACAAAATGTGTGGTTAGAATCAGTTGGTATTTGGGAAGAAAAACAAATTTGCAAATTTAGTAAAAATAACGTACCTAATTCAACCCTATAT
>NW_027110436.1:1112526-1121856 GCF_000696795.3 Halyomorpha halys
ATTCAACCAGAATGATATTTTCTTTTTGCTTATGCTATTCTTCGATCAATTCCAAATAAATTAGGAGGAGTAATTGCAATAATTATATCAATTCTAATTATTATTTTACCTACAATTATTAACAAAAGAAAATTCCAAGGTAACTCATTCTACCCAATTAGAAAAAGAATATTCTGAATAATAGTAACAATTATTATTTTATTAACATGAATTTGAGCACGACCAGCAGAAGAACCATATATTTTTACTGGACAAGTATTAACAGTATACTTTTCTTACTATTTAATAAATCCAATAATAATTAAAATCTGAGATAAAATTCTAGAAAAATAAATTTTGGTCAATTAAGTTTTAGAAAACTTATACCTTGAAAGTATATAAAGAAGGTTAAATTCTTTCATTGACTTTATTTAACACTTAAATTAATGAACTGAGTATTATTAAAAAAGAATTAAAATTAAAATACTCAAGTAAAAAAAAATTAATTAAGTGAAAAAGGTAAAAATAATTTCCAAGTTATAGATTATAGATACATAATCTAATATATACATATATATAATCTAGTATATACATATATATTTAAGTACTATTATTATTATTTCATCTATTCATATGATAATAAATGACGAAATAATTTCTGAAGAACCCGTTTATAAATAATAACATAAACTAGATACTACTAAAGCAGATACTTAACTCAAAAATATCTCTTTAAGTGCTATTAAATGGTATCTTCTACTTTGATATTTTTCTGTCAACTATAACAGACGATACGTTACCGGACTAATTTTAAATATATTAATTTACAATTACCCCGCCCTCTCTAATGGACAACCATTCAGGGGGGTTGTCCTCCCGAATTTTGGGAAGACTGGAGACCTGGGTTCTTACTAACAAGACGAAGACATGACCTGTTTCAATTATGTGCTATTTTTTTTTTTTTTTTTGCGTGTACTAAATAATTAACTAACAATTATGAGATAACTACAAGAATGAAATATTTGTTGAAAATGAAATACTAAACTTGTATTAATCGAATGAAAGAACAATAGCGAACTTTCTTCTCGGAATAATGATGTAACCAATGACATCATTCCGTTTTCAATGTCATTGGATAGAGGATTGACACAGTTTGAGTTGAAGGTTCTTGAGTAAATGAATAAAATCCACGCGTTATAGATACTGATTTAATTTTTTTTATCGAGTCATAGATAAAATTTAACAACGGATAGCATTGCACCAGACATTGGAGATACTTTACTTCAGTAAACCTTTTATTAGTTGTAGTGCTAGGTATTCACTTGCTTTTTCTGAACAAATAAACAACATAAAAAGTGGTTATTTTGTGAAATTAATGAAGAAGATATCACTATTTGAAATATGAAAACTCATTTACATTTGATGATAAATGAAATCGTTGCAACTAGAAAGATTTACAGATCTCATTTTAAAACTAAAATTATAACATATGAATGTTTTTTTTTTATTACGTATCCAAACTAATAACAAACAAGATAATTTTATAATACTAAGGTAACAGTACTCCCTGTCCATCTAACGGCGAATCAACCTCCATTTTACTATTAATAAAACATTTAAGTAGTATATTTGATTATACAACTCATTGCTCTAATTGTATAACTGTAATTTATATTATTATTATTGAACTAATTTTTATTATTCCACACCTTACATGTAAAATAAAATATCACACGGTGATCACTAAAAGCCTTTTTTATACACGTGTTTCAGAATAAAGTGTTCAAACTAAAAATATGTATCCAGGATCTCAAAACAAGAAACATCTAAGAAGCCCATTAGCACTTTATTTAGGAGATATTCAACACTTTCAGATAATTTCATTATTATGAATCATTTACATTATAATAAATATAACATGTGTTTCAACTCGTTAATTATTAAAAAAACCATCACTAAAATTCACATTAATTGTTTTAAGGGATTAACTTTACCACTTGACAGACTTGTGATCTCCATGGCATCCATACCAAAAATTGTAGAAAAAGATTCAATTATCCTTTTTCGAAAAGAATGAATGTCATTGACCTGACTTGCATAGTTATTTTGTTTAATGTCACTAAAAAAAAAAAAGTCATGAAAAACCTATCCATTTCTGTTCAATCAATGATGCTGTGGAAGAAAGATCCCGAGCACATCTTAGTACTCAACATAATCACTTTGAATAATATTTGAAGTGGATGTTAATTTTGACATTTCATTAAAAATAAAATAGTAGTTGGAATGTTTATTAATTTATTAATAATAACCGAAATAATTCATAACAATGAAAATCTTTAGACGAGGATGTTTCCTTACCAAATCGTTAACAGAATTACCTTCATCAGGAATTTGTTTCTTGTTTTGAGGTCCTTAATTAATATTTTCAGTTATAATAGAGATTATTTAAAAAAAATATATTCTTGTTCGTAAGGAATAAATAATTTGCACGTTTTAGAATATTTTTATCTTATATAAAAACCCAATATTATACAAGCTGATATTAATCTTATCGACTATCGAATTTTCAATCACTTTTTTTTTGGTGAAGCAGGTGTTATTTATTAAAATGACATATCAAGAATATGAAATCAAAACTGTAATTATATACATCTCAAAATTAAATTTAATATAATTTTTTAAAAGGAATGTTTTATTTTTTACACAGCACGGTTATAATTTCATATTACACATACAATAAATTCTAATATCATACACTATATTGATGCTCAATAAATTGGAAAAACGAAAAAAAAAAAGAATAGAAGAGTTTCAGATGGTTTAATGATTAAAATCAAAAACACAAGCAATTGTTGAATCCATTGCAATCTTTGAATACCTACATTATTCATAATCTAATACAATTTTTAAGGACAAACTTATAAACTTTTCCGGACATAAAGCACATTTACAAAACAAAATAAATTATTATCAGTATCAAGATGGCCAAATTAAATACAACAACCGTTATTGATAGCTTAAATCAGTGATTGACCACATAAGTGATATGGTAAAAAAATCGAGCATTTAGTAAGAAAGTATCCACTGTCTCTCTTGAGTAACTCGTATACAAGGATGTCACGCTTAACTGACAGATATTTTTCCAAATTAAATAAACTGTAAGTAACAATATTGCACGGGTAGTTAGGTGAGGCCCAAAAGTCAAACTACGGCTGGTATACCAGAAAATAAGTTTGTGATAAAGGCAGCATATAGACAACCCCAAGCATTAAACATCATAAGCAATAACTCTGTATCAGACTTACTACAATAGGCTACATTAAACTTTTTATAGAATATTAAAATGAATTAATGTATTTTATCGTATTTATTATTATTCTAAAATAAGAACAAAAAATTGAATTTCAGATTTATTTGATGTAAATCGCCAGCTTTCTTTTTTGTTGTCCTTAGTTCCTGTATCGTTACAAGAATATCACTTTTATTCTCTACAAGTCATATTTAAATGAGTAGGTATTATACAAGTAAATTGAGTATAATTTGTTTGCAATATATCATGAGTAGGTATTTAAGCATGTTTATGACTTTGAGCATATTTATGACTTAACTAAAAAAGGAAAAAAGAAAAATTAGTACCACTACAACCCATGGGGGGTTCAGTACTTTGGAAGAAAGTACTGTTACTAGACCAACGGTAGTGCAAGGAGGTTATTAGGTTAGAATCACGCTCGAAAGCCAGATTTTTTACCCAATAAGGGGATACCTAATTAATGAGGCTGGGTAGACCCCACAAGGGTTCCAGAACCTCAATAGGAGTTGACTCACGGCTACAGTGTAACAGAAAATAAATTTTTGCCCACCCGGATTCAAATTCGGGTGTTCGAAGATAGTAGCATCGCGCCTTACCACGGTGCCACCGCGCTCCCTTGACTAAAATAAGAATAAAAAAAAATTAAAATTTAATTAGGATCTAAATAATCCGAATAATAAAAAGTATGTCATTATAGCTAACCTCAGCCTTGAATAGCAAAGAGAAGATTGATTGAGCACGAATTGTACTAAATCAAAACCTGTCAAATCTAATGAAAAGGGATTACAGCACTGCGAGAAAGAGAATCTGACAAATAGTTACTTCTAGATCAAATCATTGAGTGAGAACAGAAAACTGTAGCATCAACACCACAACGAGATGTAGGCCATTCAATAGTCAAATATAGCAAATTTAATAATAAAAAAAAAAAAAAGAACAAGTTTTACAGAAAAATAGCGTTTCTAATAAAGAGATATCATATATATAAGAGAAATTGGTTGTGGTAATAAGTGTGGCAATCGATACAAGTTATTCCTATCGATTGAAATGTCTATACCATTGAGATAACATGGTTTTATATGCTCAGACAAGCTACAACTAGTGTTTACAGCACGTTCGTGCTGATTTTTAAGTGTTTTCGTTGATAAACTAATGGAAATGTTTACTGCTATCAAAAGAATTGAAGAATTATTACTAAATCCTTAATGGCTAATGTGTTCAAAATTAAAAAAAAAAAAAAAAAAAAGCCTTTCTGGTCTTATAATATTAGATATTTATGTTACTACCTTTAAAAGCCTTTGAGTATAACATAAGTTTTATTTAAATTTCAGAAGAAGGCCTAAACATCAAAACATATTCCCCAAAATGTAACTAACTTGATGGTGATACCAATATGGCAAGTATAGTCTTTCAGAAGGCATATGCCACCTTCTAATTTTGAATTTGATACTGTAAAATGACCACAAGATTCAAGCAAAAAAATACAAAAAAATTGAAATAAATTTAGGAAATATTGTTTTTAAATTTTATTAACGGATATAGTATAAGGAACATATTGTCGAAAACCTCGACATAATACAGGTACATACAGATAAGCAAGGGAAGAGAGAAATAGATAGTAAGTAACAAAGGAACTCAACAAAGGAGAAATCTCCCATTGTCAAAGACATTGATCGATAATCTAAACTGTGCGGTAACACTTCATATCTTTATTTGCTATCTTAATAATAATTTAGAGAGCAAAACCCTGTCCCCACCTGTTCGAGCACATACAGCTGTCACGACAGCTCCTCGCATCTTGACAGCTCAAACGTTTTAATAATAAGTGTGAGCTAATTGAATGAAAACACTAATTGAACAAAAAATGAATTTGGAAAGAAAAAGTTTTAAAACGTACATTTATATAAGAGAAAATTTATTATTGTTTAAACCCATTACTGTTGTTGTTTCACCATGTGCTTTGTAAATTTTTGCATTAATTATTGAATAACAGGAACAACCAACAACTTCATACATTAATATTTTAAACATTATTTTGAGTTGATATGAAAAATATACAAGTTACTTCTATTTCTATTGCAAAGATAGTTTTACACCGGTTTAATTATATTTATTGTATAACAGGTTATATTAACATTTTCAATATATCTATTTAAAACGGTAATATTAAAAAATATTTGATTTTTTAACAGTGATTCGTTGAAAATATTATAATATTATAAGTTATTTATTAAATAAATCAAAACTTGTATCTTTTTTTGTCTCAACACTTTTTATTTTTCAACAGTCCAACGTTTCGGCCATATTAGTCATCCTCAAGGACATCTTTAATTATAATTTCTTCCTCACATTAAATTTAGAGTTACTTTTGCAGGCTATTCTGCCCAGGTCATTCATTAATTATAAGTTAAAAACCTATTTATGTTTTAAATTTAAAATTATATTAATTAAAAAAATATATTATTAACTTAATTCAATTATTTAAGGGTATTTATTTTATCAAATAATTTCAGCACATGTCTGTATTCAGGTTTAAATTAATTTTTTAGTTTTCATTTTGTCTGAAATAGTAACAACAACAAATATTATTTAAAAATAAAAAGTCTTGAATTTTATGCTTAGAGTTAAGATTATTCCAATATTTGAACGATTTATAGTAAAATAGGATTTATTTTTATACCTAATTTAATTAGTAATGCTTTAACTTAACCTAGTAGTAGTAATTTAACTTCGTAGGAATAACAAACAATATTATCTAAGACAAACAAGTTAAAGTTTTTTGCAAAATCTCTAAATTTACGCTAGTTATTAGTAGTATAAGTTAAAATTATTCCAACATTTTAAAACGTAATTGAAATAGTAAAGTAACGCGCAAGCAGACTGGAGTAGTTTTACTCTAATAATTATGTGTTTGACTAATTATTTTTTCCTATACAGAGTGATAATTGTTACAATACAATATAAAATAGAATAGAGAACAATCTTTATTCTGAGACTATGTCCATTCAGACTATCAGCAATGTATAATCAGAATCATAGAGATAAAACAAGAAACCGAAAATAAAAAAATAAAATAAATGTATATATCAGTATTTATAAAAGGGAATGGTCGAATCTTTGTCCACAACATTTTAAAACGTAATTGAAATAGTAATGTAACGCGCAAGCAGACTGGTATAGTTTTACTCTAATAATTATGAGTTTGACTAATTATTTTTTCCTATATAGAGTGATAATTGTTACAATACAATATATTTGAATACAGGTCCTTGAAGTATAGCGTCAAGGTAACTCGAAATTTGAGTGTTATTCATTCGTGATGGTTTTGTAGTGCTGATTAAACGAGAGAACTGAGAATTGATTGCGTGCAGTAATTTGACACATTTAATGATTTATTGATTTTCAATATTCTATTTTCTTCCTCAAAGATCACCTTTATCTGAAATCATTGAATCAACTCATTATATTTTAGGTGAATGTACAAATATAGTTCGAAAAACACTTCATTAAAAATGTACTGCCTAATTGCAATGGGTTGCCTCATACACAGCATACTTAACATTAGTAAAAAAAATTGTTTTTAAACATATATATTAATAATCATAGTATATAAATTTGATATGATACAAACTTGTTTCTTTCTTCTTTTGTTCTTTTTCCCTTCCATATTTTTTTCCTATCATATTATTTTTCTTAGTGTAGTGTATCGTTTCCATTATTTTCAATATTAAACTTTTTTTCTCTTACTTGAATATGACTTCTTTTTATTTGACTAAAAGTTGAACATAATTGTAATCAACTGTATAATAAATATATTTATAAATCCATCATGATTGTCAACGGATATGTTACACGTCAAGACAAAACGTAAAACACAAAATTTCCGACTGAGACAATTATATTTATATCACAGACATTCTAAATTATCGCTCAGACAGAAACTTAAGTCATACAATTACTTACTAAAACCCAGTAATTTTGGTTATCGAAACCTTTTGAAAAAAATATTAACAAGGATAACGAAAATCTAAGCCGGGTCTCTACGATTCTTAATCAAAAATCATATCACTCAGATATAATAGATACCAACGAAAAAAAGAGTGTTTATCAAATAATTAATTAAATCATTTTTTAAAGTTATGAAAAAAATTATCAAGAGTGTCTATGCTGTGACTGATATTTATTGGGATGTTGTGAAATCTAGATATTGCATTATTATCTGAAATAGGAGATATTACTAGTATGGAAGTATAATGCGCTATGATTAAAAATTTACTACAGCAACACAAATAACAACGTAATATTTTATTAAAAATATTTGCCTTCCTAAAAATAATATCAATTTGGGAGATTAGTTAGCACAAAAATTAATTTACAATAAATATTTACTCTATAGCTAATTGACTAGAGGTTATTAGTAAAAAAGACAGAATTTATTTTCTCTGATATGGTGTTATTATTTTTCGATTCGTGCAAATGCTGTTCAGACGCTTTTCTAATTTCAGAAGATGATACAACCTGTTTCATAACATGTAAATAAATGCCAATCATCTCACAGATATAAATGATGATTATTTTAATCGGCTAAGAAAACACAGAATTTATTACTTGATAAAAATATGATTATGTGGAATGGTTTACATGATAAGATTTGTAGCTGAGACTTTTTATGAGTTAGGACTAGAAAGAAGTTTACACAATATAAGGAAGAATCAGTAGCTAAATATAAAATAGAATAGAAAACAAACTTTATTCTGAGACTATATCCATTCAGACTATCAGCAATGTATAATCAGAATCATAGAGATAAAACAAGAAACCAAAAAGATAAAAAAAAAAATTAAATGTATATATCAGTATTTATATAAGGGAATGGTCGAATCTTTGTCCACAATAAACTTTTGAATTACTGGACCGATTTATGTGGTGATTGTTTTCAAAATGTTCCCTTTCACCATGGGAAGGTTTAAAGATAATGAAATCCTCCAAATTCTCAAGTAGAAAAAAAAGTTATGAACAAAATTAAACAAGTGTCAGTCATGGTCATTATACACCGATTGATTCGTCTCTTTCCGAAGAATAAGAAAAAAATATTTCTAATACCATGAAGGTCTGTTATATTTACAAAAAATAAAAAAACCTAATGTGGCTCTGGGTAAAGTAGGTCACATTTTTTTGGAGGGGGGGGGGTGAAATCGCATTTCATATTCGTTTTTATTGTCGTCAGAAATACCAAATACTATTTTTCAAAGTATTAAAAATTAGAATTTTTTTCAACTTAATTTATTCAGAGGAATATTGGAGTTGGAAAGCTGAATGTATGCTCTTTCGATCTACATCAACTAAATATAGATTTAATACAAGGTTGAAATATGGGTTTCAACTAAAGAAATGATTTTCAAACGTTTTATTTCAAATATACTCTTCTGTTTTGTTTAATTAGACACGATTTGTGCCTTTAGGTGCAGTTGATAAAGCCCTAAACCATTGCTAAGTTTTGTAGATTAGTCGAGTAGTGTTAAAGTTATTTTAATTTTTTAACAGAAACCAAATGCCTTTGTAAGGCGAAAAAATAAATTCAACTTTGTTCCACTCCTAAAAAATATTTTACAACACTTTCATAGGTCAGTCGAACAGTTTCTGTTTCATTCCTTATCCTTATAAAATGGTTTAATAATTGTTACCAAATCATAATAATAAATAATATGAAACCATTAATTTCAACTAAATACAATAATTTATAACAAACTGTCAATTGTGTTCATAAAACCCATATCATAAAATTTATCAATAGCGAAGCATTGCCGGGTCCAGTTTGTTTTGAGAAAAGCTGTTTCAGTGCATAATGACTATTTTTTTTTTATTTTCGATTTGACATTGACCATTTAAAAGTAACCAACTTGAAATCTAGAAAGATTAAGACACTTGTCATAATTTAATTTATTATTGCCAGAATTAATAAATGGTATAAACACTAAATTGGTGTATTCGAACATTGGCATTTCTTTTAGCAAGATACAAGTATATATGTGTGTATATAT
>NW_027110436.1:1123166-1131560 GCF_000696795.3 Halyomorpha halys
TTATGAATGATTTTATTTGTGACAAAGTAAGGAGCATTGAGGATTTTACGAAGGATTTTGGATTGTAAGGATTGAATACGAGAGGAATTCGAAGATTATATATTTCTCCGAAATTAAAACCGTCCTTCGAATGAGTTCTTCCGTCCCACACGTAGTAATAAAAAAATTTAAAATACAAAAACTTATCAATAATACTAAAAGAAAAAATTCAGGCAAAACCTGTAGTTGTTTACAAGAATTTAAATAACGAAAAATAGGTAAAATTGACAAATACTTGGAATTGATAAGTAATTGAGAATTTATATTGTAACACAGATGAAAGTGTTCATATAAGAAAGGTATTAAACTATGGTATCTAAAGTGATTAAACTTGTTTTCCAAGCGGTAATAATTACCGATCCGTCTGACCCAGTCCATAGATTACTGCTTTCCAATTAACAAAGGAAATCTTGATAGAAATTCGGTTTAAAAAGCATTCACAGGTGGTGAAGTACTCGGACAATAATTAATGTTGTCGGGCCATTGTATGGGTCAGGCCTCAGGCTAACAGTAATAAGAATAAAGTTTTGGGAAATAAATCAATTTCCCAGGCCTTGCCTGGACTTGCCGTTAGGTGTGAAACCTTAATTATGATGAGGTTTTCGTCGATCAGAATAAGGCTACAGTTACAAATTGTTATCGCAGGGTTGTGAAAGCTATACGTTACCTACTTTGTATGATGAGAAAGGATGCGAAGACATTTGACATATTATGTGTAAATAATATCTAGAGATTACTATATACAATCTATCTCCTAGAGAGCTCTTCTATAATTCTATTCTACTGCTCTCTAGAATTTAGAATGATCTCACCGCTAAGGTGAGGAGGAAATACGTGCAAAATGAGAAGGTGAAGAGAAAACATGAATTCCCTGGAGGGGGTTGCTGGTAGAAGGAAATTTGAAAGTAAGAACAAAAGCAAGCAACAGACAAAGGGTTGCTGGAACCTACTGGTTATACAATTGATATACTTATCAATGTGTTATTTCTATAGGAATATTTTATGAGACGGAGTGACAATTTCTCAACTGAGGCTGTAAATGAGAAAGCAAAACATAGCTCTCCTGAAAAGCCTAAGGGATGCAAGGGCGTATACATATTAGTCACAAAAGATGCCCTATCTCATCCCAACCATAAACACCAAGTATTAAGTGTTTTTTTACTACTGTTTGTGAGAGAGAAGCTTCCAAACTATTAATTCATATATTCATATTATTAAAATAAAAACACAAGAAATCCTACGACAACTCTTACTAGTAAGTAAAGTTACAATTTTCCAATAAAATTGTAACATCATGCAATAAGATTAAATCTACAACAACTGCTGGTCGTTTTCAACTGATTCAAAATTTACAAAACAAATTTATAATATACAGAGTAAAACTCATGCCATTTTAAGCAGGTTAACGAAATACATATATTATTAATACATTTTTTTTTAAATAACTTTATGGTAATTTACAACTGTATATTACATAATACATTTAGTAAATATGGTCTTAGTTAAAGTTACTCTGGACAATTGAGTGTTACAGGCGTGTAGAGAAACTACCCATTGTTAGCACTCTAATGACATTTTAAATTAGCTGGTCTCGTGGCCATCTTCTTTTCATGCGCCTCAGAGGATTGTCAGGAATGGAAGAGGATGCAAGGTTAGAAAATAGGGGGTTTGAGTGGTTAGGGAGTTTATAATGGTAGGAGTGATATCTGGTTCGGACTAGATCGGTTATATAGGGTACATTAAGGTCTTTATGTATGATTTTATTTGTGACAAAGTAAGGAGCATTGAGGATTTTACGAAGGATTTTGGATTGTAAGGATTGAATACGAGAGGAATTCGAAGGTTTATTGGAGCTCCAAAGCTCAACTCCATATGTCCAGATTGATTAATAAAATAAAATGAGCTTTTGACAATTGAAGTAGGTTTACATAAACTAAAATAAAAAATATGAACTATGGCCATTTTCGGACATATAATTACAGTAATCGTGATCCTCTTATGAACATGTTTCGGGCCTGAGTTGGTGGATTTATTAGTCTTTATAAACAATTAAAATTGCATGCAAAAATAATAATAAATATTTGCTAAAATTTACGATTAGGTAAAAACTGTATCAAAATTAATTAGATAAACGGTCTGGATAAGACCAAAAATAGTTCGAGAGGTATTTTTTTTAAAGCTCAACTTGTTAGGAAAAAATCCTATAAAATGAAATATGTACAAGATTCGAATAAATAGCACAAAATCTTGTTTTAAAAACGGGCTTTTCTTACTTCGACCGAGAGCGGAGTGGAAGTGACACATAGGAGGAGAAGCAGTAATGTTAATTCACATAATTAATGATTGATACTAAAGTGGTTTATTTATATTTAGTTTATAATTCATAAATAATAAGTATAAAAAAAATAATTTGTATAAGGGTATAATCCGAAGCAATTTAGCAGTCATTGTAAACTAATATTTATAATTTGGGTTTATCAAAAAAGATAGCAAATATGTCCGAGCGAGGCTAATACAATATTTTGATAAATCATAAAATCATTATCAATATCATTTTGTTTAACGGCTATTAACCTTTTTTTAAAAAATATTTTATTCACTTCTTCAAATTGAAAAAAAAAAATCATTAGAGACCCTCTGTTATATATATGTTATATGAGTGCAATGTATGCTATATGCATGTATAACATTGATACATACCAATTTAGTCTTAACCACTATTTTTTTTGCTCCTTTCACGTTGAGAAAGTCCATCCATGATTTATTTTAGAAAATAAATTACAGGTTTTAGACAATTCGCCTTAATAAATTTAATTTCAAAAATCGAATTATAGCAGCTGTGCAAACAGAATTTATCTAATCTTGAAAGCACAAGACAGCATCTTATTTTATAGTTTTATTAAATACCTTATTAAAATTTTAAAAAATGTTCACTTGTGTTTATTATTCTAATATGCCAATAATCATTTACAAATTGTTGGAATTCATTAGTATGCGAGTAGATTTATTTTTAATTTTATATTATTACGAAAATAAATATTCTCTTTAGGTATAATTAAAAACAATTCTAATTTCATAAATATTTATCATAAAAACATAAAACAAATTAATAGTATTAATCCTGTACCTAACTACTATACCAATCGAAAGTGTATGTAAGTACAAAAGATGACAATAGGTGCAGAGACAATACATTACGCCGAGCAACCTCTTGAAAAGGAGGAAGGAATTCCTATTACACAACATAGGCCACGTAACAAGGTCAAGATTCCAAAATCGCTTTTTCAGTAGGATATTGTAGGAGTATAATCCAGTCTAAAGAAGCACAAGGATGAGAGTAACATTACAAAAGAAAATACAAGGATTTGAATCAATATTTTAATATATATGTACAGCAGCTTACGTAATCGATAAAATTATAAAAATTTTAAATTTCTAAATGGTTACATAAGCCATGTTATTTATTGATCAAGACCATGACTCTCGGATTATATACTCTAAAATTAAAGAAAAAACAATTTCATTTCTAGGAATTGTTTCTTACATCGAGATGATCTTGATTCAAAGGTTTTCGCTTGAATTCAAATAAGAATACTATACTTTTTATTTTAAAAACAGAAAGAAAAATAATATTCTTCATTAAACAGTATAACTGCACGTTTTAAAAATCAGAATAAATTGAACTAAAACCTAATCGGTCAAAACGCGATGGGAGCACATAGTCCCGTTAGACTGAATATGCAATCAAAACTTCATAATAAATATCTGCAGTAAATTTGAACTTAGATCAATTCATTAAATCGAATCTATAAAGATCGCTTCTCCAGAAATATTTCATTATATTTTTTAAAACACAACCGTCGTTTATCCTTTAACAATAGTCAGATTAGAACAGCAAATTTTTAAGTTTTTTTTTTGGATAACTTAGGCATTAATAACTTTTATGTCTTGATCATGTATATATTATATTAAAATACAAACTGACGTAAATTACTTTGTCTCCCAGTTTTACCCCATGAACATCACAGTAACCACATTTTTTTTTTTTAAATTATTTACTTTCAGGTGCTACAATAAGTAGTGGACTGTTTTCATTATAAGTGATGTCTTTAGTTAACATTTTAGTTTGATGTTATAGATTTTTCCACAGAATTCCATCATAAAGTTGTTTTTTTTTATAATTTATTTATTGACATTTACAACTGTATATAAAATACAAAACAATAAATTGGTAGCACTGTAAAAGCATTATTACAATACAAAGTCTTGAGGCCATCTTCATTTCAGGTGCCTCGGAGGATTGTCAGGAATAGAAGAGGAAGCAAGGTTGGGAACTAAGGGGTTTGAGAGATTAGGGAGTTTATAATGGAAGGATTGATATCTGGTTCGGGCTAGATCGGTTACATAAGGAACTTTAAGGACCTTATGAATGATTTTATTTGTGACAAAGTAAGGAGCATTGAGGATTTTACGAAGGATTTTGGATTGTAAGGATTGAATACGAGAGGAATTCGAAGACTTAGTGGAGCCCCAAAGCTCAACTCCATATGTCCAGATTGGCCTTATTACAGTCATGTAGATCAGTATTTTGTAATGAATTGGAAGTTTAGACCATTTGTCTAGTAAGTACTTTAATATTCGGAATCGACGTGCATTTTCCTGTCTTTTCAGTCGAGTGTGAGGATTCCAAGTTAGATGTCCAGATGTAGTCCAAGGTAGCGGATCTGTTCTACACGGGTATGAGTAACATTATTAAAGTATACTGAAGGGTAGTCGGCAGGTTTACGACGAAGAGTAAAGAGTTTGGGATACAATCAAAGGGTTATTATTAACTGCGACCACACATGTGTCATCGGTTTACGTAATGAGAACCATCATAAAGTTAATTTTTCTTCCATGTGATTTTTATTATTCACGACTTTGGAAACACTATATATCGTTTCAAAGCTGCTTGGTTCAATATATGATTCGATGTGCAAAACTGAGGATTAAAGATGAAATTACATATTAGGCTATGGTTATGCAAGGAATAGCAAATTATTGAAGATTTATCATAACTCACCCCTATTATATCACCGGTCGAGAATGTTAAATGTAGTTTACAAGCTAAAACGAATCAAATTTTCACTTGAATTTTACGTTTTAGAAATAAATTTATTTCTGTCTCTGTCAGCCTTTGTGTATAGTCAGATTCGTGTTCGAGGATTACACTAACTACTGTTAATCCGATATTTAATCACTTACTTTCTCAGTAATGATGTCGGTTGGTACCTAATTGCTCACATATTAATTTCATCAAATTCCATAAACGTTTTTTCCTTGACGCACCTATATTTCGAAAACGGCACGCTCCATTTGTCAAAAATTAAGAGATTTTAAACGTGGTATAGTACAAATAAAAAGTAAAATTTAAAGAAACAGTAACGGTTTTGAGATTTTTAAGACCACCTCATAGCAATAAAATGGCCTCACTAGTTAATCAAGTACATTGAAAAAGAAAATGCTGATAGAATAATAATTTTAAAAACATAAGTGCTGCATGATTTTTGAAGGAGTATAATAATTTGAAAGATATAAATGAATTCTAACAAAATTGTAAATAGACCACTAATTGTTAACATAAAAAAAATAGAATAATGACATCAATAACCTTGAGTTACAAGAAGACAACCGCATGCACAAGCCAAGTCATATTGATTCAAGTTTAATTAAGTTTGGGTCAAGATGTTTAAGTGGTTTAATCAAGATGCTTAAGTTTGGAAATTTTCATTGTTTAACAATAAAAATTAGTTTACTCTTGAGTGAATATGATTGCCATATATCAATTAACATTACAACAAACACTAAGTGATGAGGAAAGACATTATTCATACATATATTTGGGCAGTGCTAAAAAGACTACTTTTTAGAAGACATATTCTGTTTTCCGCAGCGTCATACATCAGTCCCTAAATATACATAAAAATGAAGTTCAAATCAAAATTTCAACGGAAACATAAACTTCGTTCTTCTAGTTAGAAATTGAGGAGAAGAATCTCTCACTTCCGAGGTAATTAAACTTTATATTAAAAATAAGTAAACTGGTAAATACAACAGAACAAATCTCGTTTGTATACTAATATGACCACACTGATAAAGGAAAAACTATATTTTTCTTGATGGTCCAGGAAGGGAGTAGTTATTTCATAATCACGAAATTTATACAGATTACTTTGTATACATTTTTCTAAATACGTTTTGAGAAATCAGTGCAAGAAACTTTTACATTTTGTCGTAGTCTGAGTCATATTTTTTCTAAAGGAACGAAATTTAACCCGGACAGACACAGTAAAATACCTTGGATTGACTCAGGACAAATGTCTTACATGGACCTCCCACATAAAAATTTAAAAAAACAGCTAAACTCCCTACTTAAATTATTTTTATAACATCCATTAAAGAATAGTGTCAAAACTGGAGAATCAAAATAAATCCTCACAAATTCTACCAGATCACCTTTCCTCTCCGTCGTAAACCTCTACCCTCCTGTCCTTCAGAAACCTTTTTTAATATTCTACTAACGTTGAACAGATTCGCTATTTAGAACTCCATCTTGACAAGAGACTAATTTAAAACCCCCATACAAGACTGAAACGACAAGAGACTGCTCTTAGATTTCGATTGCTACACCTACACAAACTTAACAAACGCTCTAAACTTTCCATTCAAAAAAATTATTATATATTATGATAATCAGACCAATTTGGACATACGGAATTGAGCTCTACCAAACCATCAAATTCCTCCCGTATCCAATCCAAAATCCTACGTGAAATCCTTGATGCTCCTTATTACGTCACAAATAAACTCATCCACAACTTTAACATCCCTTTCGTTGCAGATTGGTTCCGAAGAAAAGAAGATGGCCACAAGACCTTCTAATTTAATGTTTGAAGTACCACTACTGGGTGGTATCTATCTTCGCAAGATTTTCAAGTGCTTGAAACATACCACATAATTACTTATCGTAATTTTTTATACAGTTGTAAATTACAATAAATAAATAAATAATTATTTCATTTCTAAATAAACTATCAAAACTACCACTTTCAGGAAAACTAAAGACTTATACTTACATTCTTAGACCAATTTGGACTAACAAATTTACAATCAAAATTACTAAGGCTTATCAGTAGAGCTCCCCCCTACATCAGTAACAAGAACGTACACAAAGACTTACGAACTCCCTACGTACAAACAACCATTAAATCACTATATACACCACGACACACTTCCAATACACACTAACCCTCTAACTCAAGGACTATCAACACGAGACTCACCAGACACGAGACGACGTTAACGAAGGAGTTGGAATAGAGACCTCTAAAATTTATTTTTAAATTTCAATTTTAATGGAGAGGTATATTATCATTTGTTTTCTATACATCTCATTCGTTGGTTGTAAAATAGTATTTACAACTATGAATAAAATAAAGTAAAAAAAAAATGGATTAAAGTTTAGACCTGCTGAAATAATACAACAGATCAAAAATTAGTTTAACATATTTAACGATCATAATCCAATTCACAACAGCAATAATTTATGCTTCGTATAATAAAACTAGTGAATGAATATTATAATTCTGCCCTTGAACTGAATAAGTTATCCCGAAGAGGTCGCCTGGAACGGGTTCCAGACAGTATTGTGAAGATAACTGAGTTAACTGCTTGAATAAAGATTTAGCGGTCCGCTAGAGAAAACCGAAATAGAAGATGAGAGGAATTAGGTACGGCTGACCTCTCCGAATATTTTAACGGCAATTACTAATATGGCGGCAACGGGTTCAATAAGGTTTGTTCCTTCCACATATGTTGAACCTCATCATTAATACAATTCAAGATACTTAATTATTATATTAACCTTAATTAGTACTTAATTATTATATTAAACTTAATTACTACCTTTGGTTTTTTTATAACAATGATAAAAAAAAACTAATAAAAATTTTTTTTTTTTTTTATTATTTATTTATTGTAATTTACAACTGTACAAAATAATACAACAGGTAAATATGTAGTATGGTTCATATACACTTGAAAATCTTGAGAAGGAACCACCCATTGGTGGTACTTCAAAGATTAATTTAAACTAGAAGGTCCCGTGGCCATCTTCTTTTCAGGCGCCTCGGAGGATTATCAGGGATTGTTAAGGATGAAAGATTAATGGTTAGGTTATGGTATTAGGTAATGGTTAAGATAGATGGGTTAGGATGGTTAGGGAGTTTGGAATAAAAAGACGCATATCTGTTTTGGGTCAAATCTGCAACGAATGGGATGTTAAGGTCTTTATGAATGAGTTTATTTGTGACGTAA
>NW_027110436.1:1133725-1144007 GCF_000696795.3 Halyomorpha halys
CCACTGTTGATCTTTGGCGTTGAAATCTCCTCCAGCAATAAATCGCGGACCAAGGGACCAATAAAAAAAATAAATAAATAAGAAAATTAACTTTTCAGGAAATAGTTTGTTATAAGGCTCTACAAAACATTTCTATTTCAAACATCACAATTACTTTCACAATAGGGCGAATGCTAGGCTGTTCCGAAGGTGTAGCTGCCTAAATTCTCACATGGGCTCTACTTTTTTAGGGCTAAATATTTAACATGAAAGTTTTTTCGAATATGTTCACCCGACGCACTTCCTTAAAATAAACGACAACGATCTACACACATGAAGAATAGGAGAATATGGAACCACAACAACTTAACTTGTCCTAATACAACAACCTAACTTGTCCTAATAAAAATTATATACTTTATTACAGAATAAATACCTTCTACGTTTACCACGATAGGTATATTACATGAATTTACAAGGATAAAGATAATAACCTCTTTCTGAAAACAATTTGAGTAATAGACTACGACATTGCCTCAAACTATAGTTATTACTGGATGTGGGAAAACACGCTAACAGTTATAACCATTGACGTAAACATTTCTTCATGCATTTTCATTTGCAAGTTGCTTCCATTGAAATAGTACACAAAATTACAAAAACAAGAAAAAAGAAAATAAAAACAAAAAAGAAGACAAAATTTATCTGTTTTGATTTATGCTTAATAAGGTCTATTCAAATCGCAAAAAATATCTCCGATAACCTATGCACCACAGGTAATTTAACTACTAGAAACAAGACAACTTAAAACTAGATCGGATTGATTGATGAGGATTAAAACACACAATAAAGATTATCCATGTTTAACGGTAATTAATAATAAGCAGTTTCTGTACTTTTTTATCGTCGGCCCTCCCATTGAAGTCATATAATGGCTAACTACGGTAGGGACTCAAGTTTTTCATTTTGTAGGACCGCCACTTAATGGAAAAATTAAAGGCCGCCGGATTTCAGATTAATCAACCTACGCATATCTACCTGAGCTACGGACGGCTCTTTCTGTAGGGTTAATAACACCTATTAATATACCTTAATATTTTCTCGATGATTTCACGTTGAAGACAAATATATGGAGGAAAACTTTTTAAAAATATAAAAGGGAAATTCTATAGTTACATTCGTGATTATTAGATAGTTAGATATTGTATTTGAAAAACAAGAAATGATATACAAGAGCTTTTCTAAAATTAGCTAATAAAAGTTGAGCGCCATTTCTAATAAAAAACTTAATGTCACGAGCCATTAATTCGCAAATGGTTGTATAGCGTGTCTCTTATCTACGAGTATACAATTGCCGATTGATTTTCATTTTAAGAGTTACACAGTTTTTTTTTTATCTTTCACTTCTTGTTAAACATCAAAATCAATAAATGGAATGAACGTAGAAACCCAAGTAAAAAGTGTATTTTCTACGAGATTATACTACCCCATAATCAATTGTTAAAAACAAAAAAAGAAATGTAACTGTTATACGGCCCATCAGGCCGATCTGGTATTAAATAAATAATAAACATAAACCAAAGTAATTAAGTTCAGGAAAAAAAACGATTTCTTGTAAGTACGTAATAATAATAATAATAATCTTTATTTATTCTGGGATTAATCCCTTTAGAATAATATACAGACGTCAAAATTAGGCTTTAGAGTAAATTACTAAATAAGAGTTGAAATTACAAGATGTCATAAAATAAAGTAATGCAATGAATACAAAAGATACAAATAAACAGTGATAATTAACAGAATATATAAAATAATGATAGAACAAATAAAATAAAACCACTTGTCATATCATAAAACATAAGATGACTTCTGATAGTAAATAAAAATAAAAAAGCGGGTATTGCATGAATGCACTTAGGAATTAAATTGAAGGAAATCAGAGATGTACCATGGACGGCGGGATTGGATAACTTGGCAGAGGAAGGAAACAAGGAAATACTTACGACGGAAAGAGGAATGTAGTTGGAAAGTCAATGAAATATGATAAGTTATTCTGTTTATCAGCACAACAAAACTACAAAAGAACCTTAAAATCGATTTAAGGGCCTAAAATGAACAGGGATGCCTATTAGATAATAAATAATTGTGGAACGATAGATTATATTTTTTAAAACTCTTAGAGTTTCTAGTGAACAAGGCGCTATAAATAGGAATCAACCAGGAGAGATAATTTTATGAACATATATAGATGATTTCAGGTCCTGAATTGTTGACAAAAAATTCATCTTCAAGAAAAAAAACAAACAAGTATTTTAAACTAAAATCACTAACAAGAAAAATATGAATGCAGAATCTACTTACAAAATTTTAATTTTAAATACATATATGCTCTATATCAGACATATGCTTATATAGTTAATAAATTAATAAAACATACATTTTTACTTTAATATTACTTTCTAAATTAACATTTCAATTTATCGCAAATTTATTACTTTAAGATAAGTCACAAATCAGCAATGTTAAAGTAGAATAATTCATAAGAAAATAGGATGTCCTAAAATTAGTAAGTGAAACTATTTTATTAACAAAGGATCTTATTTCGCAAAGATAATTAATCATTCATTTAATTATAATAAAAACAATTGTATTTGAAGGAATAAAGATAACTATAGCTATACCATAAAAATAGTAATTCAAAACCTAATAACCTATTCTTTTTCCAGTACGAGTTAAGAAAGAAAGTTGTGGCCAAGGTCACGTTCATAACTTCAGATCTGCTACATTTTAGAACTTCTTAGTTTTTTTTGTTTTTAGTTTGAAGTATTCATTTTTTTTTTTAGAAATTTTCAACTATTCAACTGATCCTCCTAGTACCGTAATCATTAAAATGGTATATATAAACACTCAATTAAGACCTAAGCACAGAAAAAAAATTATGTTGAGAAGTGTATGAAAAGAAAGTTACGATTATATTTTATTGTAAAATATGCCAATGCTCTGAGAATAGAATAGCTCATATAAGTAAGGCATTATAAAAACATACCAATACAATTAATCTACATTTTCTGTCAGAATTAAATCTTTCCTGAGAACGTATTATAACCAACATAAATGAATAATGATATATTGACCAATTTTATTGAAAGTTGGTCGTTGTTTAGAAATTAACCATAAATAATATCAGGAATAATGGGCCTAAAATTTAAGGTCAAGTGAGGTTTTGACTGAGTATCCTACATAGGAGTCTATAAACATTTTAAAAAAAGGGCATCCCGTGTGCATTTCAAGTATTCAAACACTTTAATTGTTTAATTAATCTATATAAACATTTGTTATTTCACACTTGGTCGAGTAAATAACTCTAAGAACAGATTTTAAACATAAACAAAATTAGGATCCCTATCACTGGAATCATCAGCAGAATTTAAGAATGCTATTGAACATGTTGAAGAGAATCTGAAAGCTGGAAGAACCTCTTAATGACATGGCGTTCCTGCAAATTATCTCGAAAGGTTTAACGTCATAAGCAAGGTCGGGCAACCGGCTTACGGTCTTAAAAGGGGCAGTAAACTTGCCAAGAGCTTTCTCATGTCGTATTAACCCATCCTTAGCTTACAAACCATAATCTTAAAAGGAAATTGTACATAGTTTATTTGTACAGACATATAAGAATACAGGTTTATTGTACAGACAACAAATCATACCCTGTCTATTTCAAAATGAAATTAAGTATAAAAAAAAAAAAATTCAAATATTGATAGCACACCAAACAACTCGAAATTATTATTTTGAACATTAAATTATTTAAATTAAATTATAAATAGCGTTTTATTATTAATTACAATACTGTTAATTCTCAGATTTCTGTTTTTATTTTAAAGTCTTTCCTTATCTACACCAATAATTTTTCTTTGTAGAATGTATTTTAAACAATTCTACATCCTCTTCTTGCACGGCAAAAAAGAAATTAATTTAAATATTTTTGCTTTCAATTAATACTTCCACACAATAAACACTTTAATGCCAAGATATGTCTAAAAATAAATGTACGGTTCATTTATATGTAAAAAATGTTGGTCATCAATAGTAATGAGAATTTAAGTACCTGTGGCTAGTAGAACATTTATAAAACATTCTAATATAATTGGAATACAAATATATTACAGTAATTATATATTAGTAAATATATATTAGTACTATTTTTATATTATCTGTTTAATTATATCATATTCAGATATAAATACAAAGATTTTACGAGTATGGAAAAATATATCATACTTATCATAGTTAATGCAATGAGCGCTGAAACACCAGAAAACAATCGTTCCAATATACACTGTTTCATATTCTCATATATTCTCCTACAATTGAATAAGAATAAGATCATGCAAAGGCGAACTCAAGAGGCAAACATTTTAGTAAACGACTGAATATGATAAAAGTCATATTCTTATAGGCGAATTATAGAAATATATTTCTGACAACATTGAAACTCCAATTAAATTTCCAAAATTAAGTCTTAAATACGGAGTTAATGATCGAGGATATATCACAGATTTCATTTTCAAGCTTGAGCCACTTATCATAAACAAGTTTTGGTACCTCAACGAAATCAGAATTCAAGTCCAAAAATTCAAATAAAGTAAAAACAGAGTTCTTAACCGGCTCACTTTTATTTTTATTTATTTATTTATTTTTTTACTTATACTTACGTATACGTGAAATAGATAATAAGGGAAATAGTAATAGTGAGCTATTTCGAATTCTAGTTCTCAAACGTTTTGAGGTTCCCAGAGACCAAATAACCAAGTCACGAAAAATAGTCTGTGTGAGTGAATGCCGAATGCGTTCAGTCAAAAAAGTTATTTTGTCATGATAGTTAGCTGTGGCAAGATAAATTTTAGTATTTTAAATATTGATTTTACAACGAATTAGCATTCCATAATGCAGAATGTAAATTTTACTAAACTGGTATATTTTATTTTTCGGGCATACATTCGCAATAAAAAATAATATAATTTATATTAGTTATAATTATAATTTTGCTACGAAAAGTAATATATCAAAAGTACTTTTCCGAAAACTATTGAAATTTGAGTAAGTTAAATTGTAAACAGAATAGCTCATTTGGAAAATTAGTACTGGAAAGTATAGCCTAAATTACTAATATATATCTGTTATGAAACTAGCTACGGTAAATTAAAACTCTAAGTAGGATGCCTTAGGACGCATTTTTTTTTTCAACTATCAAGGAATACTGTTACAGATACTAAGCAAATAACATCTAAATCTTTATGAAAATCCATGTTCCGAAATTTAATAATAACATTTTTTCATACAATCATCAGCGAATTTTTTTATTGAATTCAGTTGAGAATTTAAAAATTAGGCTTCTAAACAATTTTTCCCCGACATTACATTAAAAATTAAAAAATATAAAATGACTTTTTAACTAAACGTATAAAACGATACATTTCAAATCGATTTAAAGGGTTTTCCACGTAGAAATGATTAGAAACCAGTGATATCATGAAATAAATAAAAAAAAAAACAATAAATAAGGAAGTAATTCATGATTTTGTTTAAGAATAAACTGGTGTGTAGCATATGGTAAAAAAACAAACTTAATATTGTCGAAAATATTATTGTACGAAATATCTGGGGAGTAAAACCAAATAATTAAAATTCGCGTCATATTCACAGATATCTTAGCACATTGCGTTCGACGTTTAGACTTAACGTTTTTGAAATTCGAGTTATTTATTCAAAAAATTTTTTTTTCTACGCCAAAGGAGGCATTCCTGCCATTTTATTTCGGACAGCCCGGATACTTTAGCTTTGTTCACGTAACGCCTGTTTGAAATTAAGTCCGCCGTTGCCGCACATGTAAATATGTGATCACCGGCCACCTCACCATCTCCACCATAATTTTAAATGATGTTAAATGTAGAAAACGTTTGACAGTTTATCGAGAATTTAATTGATTCCAGCATTAGTTCTATTAATGCGGCGGGAAACCCTCATCTCCCGCCATCCGTGGTAGCTTTACTTATCTGACTTTTCAGATAATTATAGCGAGTAGGTTGGTCTATGTACGACATGTAATAATCTCACAAGAGGAGATCATAACACAAAAAAGGCAACCCTTACAGCCAGGACCCGCCCCACTAAGACCCCCAAGAGAGCGACGGTCCTATATCACTTTTAAAATATTTGCTTAAAACGGGAACAAGAGCCTTTAAGATAGTTAAATCGAGCATTATTTAAAAAGCGTCTTTTTTTTTTTTTATTTTTTTTTTTAATAATTTATTTATTGATATTTATAACTGTATACACATATATACAACAAGTAAATTTGCTGTAGGTGACATAGTAACATGATAAAAACATGTGGGGAATCTACCCACTGATAGAACTCCAATAACATTTCTAGAGAAGATCTCGAGGCCTTATTTTCAGACGCCTAGGAGGATTATTACGTAATGAGAGAGAAGCCAGGTTAGAAACAAGTGGATTTGGGTGGTTGGCGAGGTTATTATTGAAGGAACGGTATCTGGTTCTTGCCAAATCGGCAACATATGGAATATCGAGGTCCTGATGGATGACCTGATATGTGACAAAGTAAGAAGCATTAAGGATTTTACGAAGATTTTGGACTGTAAGGATTGGATTCTGGAGGAATTTGATGGTTTAGTGGAGCCCCAAAGCTCAACTCCGTATGTCCAGATAGGCCTTATAATAGTCATGTAGATCACTGTATGTCTTTTGTAATGGATTGGCAATTTAGAGCGTTTGTCTAGTAAATGTTGCAATAGTCGGAATCTATGAGCAGTTTCTTGTCTTTTTAGTCTTGTATGAGGATTCCATGTCAGTCGTTTTTCGAGATTAAAAAAAAAAAAAAAGCGTCTAAAATTGAAAAATTACGTGAACTATTCCGGTAAATGGCAGTGCCTTTGGGACAGATTTAAACCGTTCATGGAAGAATTAATTTTACTAGTAAACATAATTTCAGTGTAATCAACCAAAATTGTGCAGCACAACAAATAATACTACCTTTAGAGAGAAAGAGACAGTAAGACAGAAGGAACTAATAGCATTAAAATGTGCAAATATAATCCATTTTGTGCAGTAAATTATTTTTTATTGTTAAAAAAAAATTAAAATCTGTACCATTACAACTCATGAAGGGTCGGGGTCAGTACTTTGTAAGGAAGTACTGTTATTAGACTAACGGTTGTGCAAGGAGGAGGTTTGGTCAAAATCATGCTTTCCTGCCAGATTTTTATCACATTAAGAGCATTTATAAATCTGGGTGAACCCCATGACCCACAGGGTTGACTCATGGCTACAGTGTAATAGAAAACAATTTTGTTCCCAGCCGAATTCGAACCCAGGTCCTTGGAGTTAGTAGCATCATGTCTTATCACAGTACCACCGCGCTCCCCTTTTCTAATTAGTACTACAGTAAATATCTTTATAATTTTAATACTAAATATAAAACTCTAAAACTATTCAATATATTACGGAAAAAACAAATTAGAAAAATAAATATTTATAACTTATTGCTGAAGTCACTGTAATTAATTTGTGTTGTGAGTGCAAACTACCAACTATAATAAAAAAAAAAGAAGAACATCGTAACAATCTGACCACATTCTAAGCAGTGAATAATAGGAAAATAACTACTAAATACTCATATTAAAGAACTGAAATATCCCATTTTATTTTAATTTAAATTAAAACACTAAAAGATAAAACAATAGGGCGGTGCCATTCAAACCCGTATTTCGAATTCTTGGCCTGTCTCCTTTATGACGCTTATTTAGCTGTCGCCCCTATTTACCATTCATTCCTTTCATTGCCGTGAAATCAAATCAGAAAATGGTTTGCAAGTTATTTACTCGTTCCATTACTACTTCGCTAATTAACTTTATGAAAAGATCTAGTTAACAACTTCGAAAAGTTTAAAATAAAAAAAAAAATCAATGCCACAATACTATTAATTTATTCCTAGACGCAGCCCTAATAAATCATAATCTCAGACATAGTACGTGAGTAACATAGTACACATTTTATCGAAGGCCAATTGATACCTTCGAAATCTAGGTGTTATAGAAAAGAAAGACATGAGTACTTGAAGTTAGATAACAATAGGTGCCAACTCACAAAAAGATTTGGTGCTATGTGTCCTCAATGTCATGTTTGTATTACTCTTTGTTCATAATGTTTATTTAAAATATTGATTTATAAATTTATATTATTAAATAAAGGAATTTATAAAGCTACAGGTACGATTGGATACTGGAATTCTTGTTTTCCTGTGGTATGGCTGATGAACCGTATAATTTTACCTTTTTGAGATATAAAAAAATAATAATAAAGATCAGGTTATACTTGATATTTTTCTGTCTTGACCATACAACCACCAAACTTCTTAATTAAAAAACTTTTTATTTTTTTTTATCTTTTGTCTGAGTCTTTTTACAACGTTCAGTCAGAGCAAATTTAGGGGAAAAAAGAATCAGAATAAAGTAATATGCCTTCTAAACATTTTTTTTTTTTTTTTATCATTTCAAATAAATAAATCTTAAAAATTATTTAAATAATTCATATCGGTTAAATAAAATATTAAAATTATGTTTATTGAGCTTCATAGGCCTATTTTAATATATAAGAAAAATGTTTAAAGAAGAAATTCATAAATGTTAAGTAGTAGGATGTAATTTAAAAAAAAAAAGGTTCCAATTACCTAATTTGAAATATGACCTGGGTAAAAATTATTTTAATTATTGTTTTTTAATATTGTATGTAAAATACTGATTTTTTTTTTTTTTATTATAGCGTAGTTTAATTTAAGTTAATTTGTTTACAGAAAAAGTATTTTGAACACAAAATATTAAAAGTATTTTAAATTTAAAATAAAAAATACTTACATCTCAAGTAGTTGTGCTTTTTTACTTTATTTTGTACATTTAAAATACAAGGAAAATATGTCTCTTTTAGTTCAGAAAGAAAATATTTTTTATTGTATTATAGAAAGAAAATACTAATACATTTTAAAATTTTGTATTTCCAAAAGTAAAAAAACAGTTACAAACAATGTATTTTATATCATAAAATTAAAAAAAAGTATTTTATTCCAAATTAGTCTGTTTAAAATGTTTTATATAGTTTATTGGAACTCAGAAGCTAATAATGTATGCATATGATTAACATGGCAGAAAGCTATTTGTGCCATCTCACGGCCAATAGCTTTCCCAGCTAATGATTTAATAATAGTTTCTATAATGATACGGTTCTAATAACTATTTTGTAAAAATTTTTAAAATTCAATGGAATAAAAACATGATTCTTAGTCAATAAAAAGGATTTTATTTTTAAATTATGATGTGATAATCAAAATTTTCGTTTTTATTACAACAAGCACTACTTAGGTGTTTTCTAAAACATTTATGGATTTTATGAAATAACGCATTCAATGAATTTCATCAATTTTCACGGATTTAAAATAATTACAAACGCGCATTTTAATTATTTTGAAAGCAATAAACTCACTCAATGCTATTTTTTGGGTGGACGTAGGGAACTATGTTTTCCAAACCATAAGTTTCACCGCCCTCTCCCAAATTTACACCATAATGGTAAATATTTCCCCCCTACAAAAACCAGGTTCCCAATATTTTATTACCTAATACAAAAGTTTATAAATCGATAAGTTCATTAAAAAATAAGTAACTATTTTATTCATTTCTTAAATTTTTAACACATTTTCAGTATAATAACAACCACCGAAAATGTTAAGTAACAGAAAATGCTCCTTTATAAATAGAAAATTATATATTAATTATTCAGTTATGAAACATAAAATCGAGAAACTCATTTAAAAGGTTTAGTCTCAGTTAGCAGCTAGTTCTAGTTATTAAAAAGTACAAATATGAAATACTTATAAATAAAGAAAATAACATAAGATACATTAAACCTTATTTGAAGTATATTTGGTAAAAGATTTGTATTAATAAATTTCAAAAACCGCATTATGACAAGTTCAGTAGTTATTACCAGCCTTGGCAGCAACCTTAAACTGCGGTTATTTCCAACAACAATTTATGATTAACAAAAAAACAGAAAAGGCGCGAAAATAAAAATAGGTATTATATATATGTGTGTGTGTCTAAAAAATTAACAGCTTCAGATGAATCCACCTTAATAATGAATTAAAACTTACAAATTTCAATTTCAGAATATTTAGTTTTTTAATAGTATGGAACGCATATATTTCATTTCATGTAAAGTATATATA
>NW_027110436.1:1144057-1150662 GCF_000696795.3 Halyomorpha halys
ATATATATATATATTTTATTACTTTTTTTTACATGGAATAAAAGATTAAATCTTTATTCATCAACGAAATAACCGCCAGTATCAAGTAGGGTATCCAATGTTTTATACATAAACATTTTTTTATTTAAAATAATAATAACGATACAAATTTATGAGTTTCCACTGTTTCTATTTATATGTGAAATATGTTAAATACATGTTATGTTTAACAATGGATAATATTTTTGTAAACAGAGGAATAAATAGAAAAGACAAATCAATGGCTTCAGCTTTATCAGCGAATACATGCACCTCCCGGCTGACTGCACTCCACATCCAAAAAATAAATTTAAATATATGAAATTATTTTCAAACTAATTAAAACCAATTAAATTGATAATGATTAGCATTAGGTAAAATAACGGTGCTCAAGATTTATTATTTAAATTTTAAGGAAGATGTAGAATTCATCGACATTATATCGGTATAAATAATTTATTATTCCTTTTAAGTTTAAGAAGAATAAAATAATTGATAGGAACAGTATATAATGATGAGGTGGTTCTTCGGATATGGAGTTGTCATGGTACAGAATAAGAAGATGGAGAAAAATTAAATTTATGAAATATAGTTGAGATGGAAACATAATCAAATTAAAAAATTTTATCAAATAAATTTTGTGTATTATATAGGAATCTCTGGCAATTGACAAAACAAATCTAACCTGCCATAGGGGTATTAAAAAATCATCATAATTTAATAAAAACAAGCACTCAGATATTATAATAGGCTGAAAAACACAAATATAATCAGTAGATGATTTAGAAGATGAGGATTTTGAAATACCTGAGCTCCTGGTGTATAGCCATAGCGAACGTATCCAGCACTAACGACTAGCGAGGGCCTCTCACCCGCGGCGCATGACAAACTGATATTTTCCCCCACCCCACCTGATATCGTGTTGCTCCTGGTGGGGGTCCCCACTGTGGCTACATTAGTGGATTATGGGGCTTGTCATATTCGAAAACAAGGTGAAACAAATAAAAAATATCCAATATAAATTAAATACTGTCAATATTGAGGGTAATGGTTGATTATTTCTCAAACGCTAATTGGAATAAAAGGGGTATTCATGATGTTGTGTTAAATGTAAAATGTTTCACCATGTTAAATGTTATAGGTATAGGATTGTGAGCAGCCCAGTTAAAGCCATGTTAAATTTTGAATGCATAAGAGCTCCTAGCGGATTTTTTGAGCAACTGGTTTTATAACCTTTCCTTCAAAAACTTCATGTTATTGTTTACTTTTAAGTTTTCATTAATTAAGTAATTTATTACAACATGCCTAACTTGAATGAAAGTTGTGTAAAAGTTTGGCCACTGACTGTTTAGTTGGCCTTCTAACTTGCGAGGAAGAGAATCAAGATGAGCTAATTGATAACTGTCATTATTAGTTATAACAACATCCAAAAAAATACTAACACAATCAGAACACGAACTACGAGCAAGTAAATTAGCACAACAATAAATCAAACGGTGACGAGCTCTACTGGTCTGTTGCATGAAGTAATTCTCCATTTAATAGATCTTGTAACCAACTGTCAACCATGTTATATGTTATATCATTTTAACATGGTAAAAGAAGGAAATATTTCTCTATTTAACATGAGTTTTTCCATTTAACACGCTTAAACATGTTAAACTAATGATCATGAATACCCTTAATATAAGATGCCAAACTGTAAGATAAACCGCCCTTCCAGTTCTAGTTGGAGTATATCATAGTGCTAAGACCCTACACACATTTTTGAAAACTAGAATAGGTTATTCCAGTGGTTATTCCAGAAGTGATGGACCATCTAGCGAGGACGGACTGAGGGCATAGTTCATATAGGATCCCAACGAGCAACCGACACAACGGTAGTAATTGCATATTTATAAGTCGATTGTGAGTCCACGCTGGTATTTCCCCTCAAAACTCCTGTTACTTTTCCTGTGAAACATCCATTCCATGTTTTGCTAAGTCGAAAATTGTTTTTATCTAGTGTAATTGTTAATGCCCAGAAGTGTATTTTCTTTTTTTTAATTTAGTTTTATTTTACTTCCAAGTCGTTTTTTATTTTCTATTTTAATTATAAGTTAATTTCCTTTTTTTGACAACCATTCAGTTTTTGGTTTTTGTAATTAAAATTAAATTAGAATTCGTTATGCAAATAAGGAGGTTTGTTGTGGTACGCGTGTATAATACAAATACATCGCTGCGGCTCGGCAGGTATAACACTACAGGTGCAATGGGATTACGGCCTGTATACGGACTGATAAGGCAGTCCGGAGTCAAGGGGTTGGTTTAGAGTTAAGAGGTACCCTCCGGCTCACCGCTTTTTGAGGCCACGAGAATTTTGGGGAACGATTCGGGACCCTCACCCACCCAATCATCAAAATCTGGATGACAGCGGATGTTGCGGAGGAGATATCCTTAAGAAGTTATCGATATGCGCATATCGAACCTCCGGCAATCTACTGTGAGTGACTTTTTTTTCTCCCATTCTCACATCCAGCCTCATATTTTGTTTGTTTGTTTTGTTTCTTTATATTTTTACTTCTCAAAAACTGAAATACTATTTTTTTATAAAGAAAACTCTCTTAATTTTGTACATATATCCAAAGATTTATTTTCACAATTAACTCGTTTATTTTTTTTTGGAACAAGAAACAGTTCATTTTTTTGGTTGTTTTTTTTTTTGTATTTTAATTTAATTAAATTTGTGTATCAGTTTGAAGGTTTTTTTAAGCTTTAATTTTTTTTATTACTTTGTTTTTGTGATTTCATTTCAGGTCCTCCGTTTTTTATATTTTGTGTAACCCGAATCAGTGAACATTTCTTTCTGTGGAAGAGGTCGGTTTTTCAGTTACGAAACGCCCCTTGCTCCAACAGTAATTTTAGATATCAAATTCATTTTAAGAGGTATCATCGATGTATGATTAATGAAGTAACATATAGGTATGAATATATAGAGCATGAAGTCAATATGAAACGGGTTAACTCATTTCACCCCGACAATCCGGAGGGATAAAACAGCTATAAACATGAGAGATGGAGCAAGTACTTCTTTCGATTAGGATGGACCATAAAAATAAACTTTCAAACAACTATTGAAGTAAAATTGAGGGACAATGATACAAACACAAACTGATGAACTTGCTCAACCATGGACTTCAAAAGACATCTACGGTTTCAAGTCAGCTCAATACTGATATGCACTATAATCTCGGTAATTCGAACTGGTGTTAAAGAAAAGTTGCTTATTTTTATTATTTTTTTTTTTCAGCAAACTTAATAGGATAATAACATTTTCGTTTTCAACTAAAACTGCACATATGTTAAGGACATTTACTTCCTGACCTATAGGTAAGTTATTGTAGTCACCGTGAAAATCAAAGTAGAAATAGATATAATACAATTTTTGTCAGTGAACTCATTTTTTAATTTATTTTTAATCACGTTTTAAATAAATCCATACAAAGAGTATTTTGTATTTTTATTTATTCTTTTTTCACTTATAAATGGACAGTCCAATAATTTTAACAAATTAAATCAACACTTAGCATTACTGAGGTTGTAAATGAAAACAAAAGTTGTAGCTGGCAAAAATACGTCTAAGGACCAACGATGCTCAAAGCACGTGACGAAAGGTTAATAAATGGAAAGAGAGAGAGAACGATAATTTTCCTCAATAATTTTTGTAATCCGAACAAACTCCTGTAGCAATAAACCGAGATTACACTATATGTACAATTATGAATAACGATAGTAACTTATGTACTGTTTTTTGCAGAAGATAACCAAAGACACACGAAATTTTAAAATTTAGGAAGATGAATAAGTTGAAAGTATAAACCTTTGGAGAAAATAAAGTTGTCTACAACTTCCTTCCAATTATTTTTTTGTAAAACTAAAAGCTGAGGATTTTAGCCACGTTTTGTTTGACAAAAGAAACCTGAGCTAAAAATGATTTGTAGGGAATAGTCAATTTTAGATTACTAATATTTCAAAAACTGAAAATGATACGATTAAAAATTCGAATACAAAAACATTCTCAAAGGAATTTTTATCAGCTTTAACATTGGTTCATGAAAGAAGAACCGTTCTTGAGAAAGAAGGAAATAACAAAAAAAAGAACTATTGCGTCCCTCTTTCCTGATGTGGGGGTGATAGAAGGAGTAGAGGGAAGGGGGAGGATTTCTAGTATGTGTCATCTCCTAAAGTACTCTGAATAAATTCCCAATATCAAATTTTTGCCCTCTCTCCCTCCATGTTCTCTATATAAAAATAACAAAGCCCTTTTTGGAAATTTACTGACGGGACAACCAAATAATAGTACAAGAGGCCCCAAAGAAGAGAAACAAATAATTATTAAACCTCAATTTTTGATTACTTAATTGAAAACTAGGTATAATTACCATTCAAAATTGATGAGTCGGCCAAGTATAGATAGGGGGAATAAAAAATGGCGGCTGTTTCAGAACGTTAAAAATATTAATTTTTTATTCGGAGCTCTACACAACTATCAATAACAATAGAAAATCTAAGAGAGCATCATTCAAAGTAGAGTAAATTTGCTAAAATGTTAGCCCTAAGTTAGTAGTTAGTTAATTTATTTATTTATATATTTAGAGAAATCTATATCTCAGGAACTATGAGACGTACAAATGTCTATTAGCAATCAAACTAAAGTTAGTTTAATGTAATATAAAGTAGTTACTGACCTTTAACTTACATAGGAATAGTAGTTTTCATGATTTTTTCTAAAATAAATTGATTTATAGTTGTTCGGACAAATTTTCATTTGCTAAATTTATATTCATATGTGAATATCATAAAAACTACTACCCCTACGAAGATAAGTGTTATAAACTACTTTATAGTAAGTTAAATTTCCTTTATTTTGAGTGTTGACAGACATCTGTGCGTCTTATGGGTCTAGAGATATATTTTTCAAAAAGCCAACATTGTATACGAACAACTAGAAATTAACTATTCTGGGTTTATTTTGTCAAATATCATAGAAACTACTAATCCTACAAAGAAAACAGGTATGAACTATTTCATAGTGAATTTAACTAGCTTTAATTTGAGTGTTGGCTCACATCTGTACGCCCAATGGTTTCTGAAATAAAGTTTTTCATAAATCAAACTTATTGTCCGAACAACTATAAATCAATTTATTTCAGCAAATATTATGAGTACTGCTATTCCTATGAAGGTCAGGAACTACTTTATAGTACATTAAACTAGCTTTAGTTTGAGTTCTAATAGACATCTATGCGTCACATAGTTCCTGAGATACAGAATTCTCAAAATAAATTAACTAACTACTAATCTTTCAGTACATTTTAAAGAAATTTCGTTTTTTAAAAAGCTATATTTCGAGAACTATTGGACGTAAATATCTCTATTAGAGCTAATATTTCAGAGAATTTACTCTTCTTTAAATAATGTTCTTTTGGATTTTTCAGTGTTGTTGGAAGGTTTTAAGATATAGAACTCCGAATGAAAAAATAAGATTTTGAAACAGCAGCCATTTTTTATTCTCCCTTCCTATATACTTGGCAGACTCATCAGTTTTTACTAGTAATTATACATAGTTTTCATTTAAGTAATCAAAAATTGAGGTGCGATAACAGCCTTTTTTTTCTTCCTGGCTCTTGTACTATAAGTATCAATCGGCATAATTCCTAATAATTTTATTAGAATCGAATTAACGATTCCATCTATTATAAGAATTGTGATTCATTCCTTGTCTGCCAACCGTGAAATCTATTTTAAAGCTCTTGTAAATATTCGTATTATTCAAACGAAATAGAATTCAAATATTAGTTTGCAATACAAATAGTCTAAAAATACCCACACAAAAAAACAAAAAAAAAAACAGGAGAAATATAGCATACGTTTTGTGTTATTTTTATTTTTCCACTTGTTAATTTCCTTAGACATCTTTCAAACGTTCATTGATATATAGTTTTTTGTTGAAGTATCAAAGTAAGTTTGACTATAAGCTCAAATTTTATCTGAGATTTAAAAACGAATATCAGTTTCAATTATTAATTCCTTTCTTTGTCGATATTTCCAAAAATGTAACTATGGATAACTATGCACCATAAATTGAGGATATTTCGCACCAATAAACGTGACCTCATTTGTGGAGCTACGCCTTCAATAGTTTATTTGTTTACAACATCATTGTTGTTAATTTTCAACTCCCTTTCAATAAAAAAATATTTCTACATAAACAATTTTATAAAGCCTCTTTAACTTGTAGAAGATTTCCCACATATCCGAAAAATTTGTACCAATTATTGATAATAAAAATTAAACATAAAAGTATCGATAAAGAGTGAATCAGTGGCATTTTCTTTCATTTGTAATTTTAGAAAGCTGAAGTATAGATTTCAGACTTTTCGGACTCCTTAAAGTGGATTAAAAAGCGAAATATTAGGAAAAAAACAAGTAAATAAATGTTCTCATACTGCCAAAGAGAGCAGTATGAGAACATTTATCAGCACATTTTATTTCTAAAGAAAATGTATTCGTTCATTATATATATATACTATAACTATAGATATTTA
>NW_027110436.1:1153907-1154226 GCF_000696795.3 Halyomorpha halys
TATATATATATAGAGGCGATTGGCAGGTTGATGTGAATTAGAAAGAGTGTAACAGGACCAGCAATAAAAAAAAAAAAACAACAATTATTCATATGACATAATGGTGGAGGTACAAAAAAACATTCATATAAACAAACTAACGTAAAAAATATTATCACAATATTATTGTGAAATGGTGTAATTGGAGGAGCAGAAATGAGAAAGAAAAATAGGAATGAATTGAGACATTTGTATTTGTTGTACAGACCGAAATTGATTGTAAAAGGAAACTGTAGGGGGAAAAAAATTGTTTATTATATTTTATTATTGTATCTCTTTT
>NW_027110436.1:1159871-1170184 GCF_000696795.3 Halyomorpha halys
AATTTCAGGACAATAGTGACCTTGAATGGAACATACATATTATTAACTTCATATAAACATGGACATCCACCATTTTATTTTAAAATAGAGGCCGAATTACCACTAAATTTCTCTTTCTAATCAACCAACATTTTTTAGCCAAATGACGAGTTCCAAGGATTATTCTACAATGTTCTGTTACTTTTGTGCCAAATATAGAAAAAGAAGTTCCATGACTTAATATAAAGAAGTGATCGGCACAGGAGGAAAAAACGATTTTTTTTATTTGATTTTTAGATTCGACTTGAAAATTTTATTTTTCATCAACAAGAAAATTTATATTTACAGGTAAAATATCCCATGAGAAAGGAGCGTCATTCTATTTAATGTAGAAAAGGAAAGGGCCCAGTGCGGACAGAGAAAGAGGTATGCCTCAAGTGCCGTACGTTAAGCAATAGTGACTTAGATATAAATAGGTTTAACCAGGGCCATGTTTCATAGCGAAAGCTAATAGTATTGGTTCATAGTACAAGTATAGAAACAACATGGTAATTACACTAATACTTATACTTTTTCATAGTAGGGAGGACTATTAATGATATTACAGGAGCTAAAAAGTACTAAAGTACAAGTTACTATGGTACAAGTCAGTGTAAATGAATTAAATCAACAAGACTAATAGTATTAGTTTGTACTTTATTATGAAACAGAGTCCTGAAGTCAACATTAGAGTAAAAATATACAATGTAACTAAAATGTAGAAGATTTAAAATTACCTATTGCTGGTCGATTGAATCTAATCCATTAAAATTACAAGACCATCTTACCTGAAAAAAAATAATAATAACATTAAATATACACATATTAAAATAATAAATAAAACCTAGCCTAATTCAGAGAAAATCTAATAGTATATTATTAAAAAAAGATGTACTGATGAAATATAATGGCTTTATTACATATAACAGTAGTTTCCAACTTTGATCATGGAAAAAAAACAAAACATAAGAAAGTTATGAATCATTCATTTCAACAAATTTATTTGAGGCTTGAAAATTATTTTTTCGTAGCAATTAATTCGAATCTAGGGGAGCCGAATCTGGCAAAGAATGCACAATATATTTATTAGGAAGTTACAAAGTAAATATTTCAAAAGTAATTGGAAACTGAAGTATACTTTTGTTAGTAAATAATGCTACAAGGTGAGAACAATCATGATTCAAATGTCGAAGAACACCTATTCATAACTTACAAAATTCTATTTTTTCATTACTATGTTTATGATAAATATTTTACAGTTTTCTTTTCTAGAAAACTATATCTACTATTGCTTTTCCATCGAATAACGGACTCAGCAAACATAACTTCCCTGCCATTAGGTAAATATCAAACTACCTACTATTATCTACTCAAAGGTCAGTTAGTAAAGTATTATTATATACACAGGAACTCAAATAGGAAAAAAAATACCAATACAAAACAGGTATTTAAAAATAACAATATCGATGCATTGTATACATACAATTGTAGAGTGCATAATACACTTATATTTTTTATAACAGTCCAAAATAATATCTCTGTAGTTGGAATAGGGGTAGTTTATATATTTTTTAATTTAATAGTTTCTAAAAAGGAAAGTTAACTCTTTAAAGGAAAGAAACTAAGTTCTACTACTGCTTTTCCATCGAATAACGGACTCAGCAAACATAACTTCCCTGCCATTAGGTAAATATCAAACTACCTACTATTATCTACTCAAAGGTCAGTTAGTAAAATATGGTTATAACTCTGAGTATATATAGGACTGTTTTCTATAATAACAAGCGAAGCTTATTGGGAATAATGCATGATATAGTATACTATTAATGGTTTATTAGATATACTGTGGTATTAAATATAAAAATAAGAGACAATTAATGATTAATTTCATTTAAAAATAAATTGTAAGTATGAATGAGTATGTTTGCTTAAGGGAAGGACAAACAGTATGAGTTTTCTACCCGTAAAAAAACAACCTCCGAATTCATGTTCAACATTGCTGGCAGACTGGGGGGGGGGGAGGAGGGGGCAGACTATTTGTTAGTGGTATCCTCACTGTGCCATTTGTGAATTGTTTCCCCCTCCTTTGCTCTGGGCCGTCTGCCAATTATCGCAACACGGTCTGCAGTGGTGCCCCAGCTCTCCTGACTAATCATTATCAAAGATAATATGTTTTCTGGTACTGAATTTTGTCCAATCTCTTCTTCTTCCCGAACAGAACAACAGAACGAATGTTGAATTGAATAAGCCAACCAACCCGTGAGTATTGTGGGAGAAATAATAGAAAAACTACCCATGTTTCCGGAGCGTACATGCTACGTCAGAAATCAGGTGGTATGTCCATTTTCCTTCTGATAAGGCAATCCAAATTGCCTCTTATCGTTTCCACTAATCTACCAAGATGTCACCGTCAGTGTCAGATGGCGTAAAAGCACTGTACCATAGAGTAAAGTGGGAAAGGCTTAAATGACACGCAGCGTAATTCTTGGACAAATTCACAAATTCACAACTTGAGAGATAATGATATGTCGTACATCGACTAATTTTTTTTTCTCCATCTGATGTGTACCGTGGCCACGGAGGGCCTATTGTATGCCGTCATTCTGCTGTTTAAAGCAGGCCAGAGGCCTTTGCGAATCTGAATATCGTAAAGGATCAACCGTCTCTCAAAGTTCTAAGATACGATCTTTGCCAAAAGTAAGAAATCATATCCTGGCCAGTGCGTCACATCTGCAAACGATGAGGTACGCAGTCTCATCATCCTTTTTACAGAACCTTTAGATTGGTGCAACTGTCAGTCTCACTTTATAGAGGTGCTTGTTCAGCTAACAGTGTCCTCTATATAGGCCTGTCATCCATCTTAACGTGCCTTTGTTCACTTTAAGAAGTGTATTACTTCTTTTTGCGCAGGAGCCCTTTAGGAACATCTTTGACTGCTCTATTCGACTTGCTATAAGTGTTTGTACGATATGTCAAAATATCTCAAGATGAGATCACAACACTAAAAATAATAGAAGGCAATCCTTCCTGGTCAAACCACTCCGTTATACCCCGATTTGACGACGGTCCTATATCACCTTTTTTATCAGAGGAAGAGGAAACTTAAGCAAGCGAAATCAAACAAAATTGAAAAAGTGGCTAAAATTGAAAAAAAGAAAAAAAAAACACAAACAACCAAAATAAACTTTAAGATTGATCAAATTTAAGTAATAAAATTTGAATAGTTTCATTCTGTGTTTCAGATAGACAATTTTCAATTACTGTGTACTTTGATTATTTTATTTTATTACTTAAATAGCCACCAAAAATGTTTCACTAAATCTTAAAATATGGTCAAAACTCAGATATATTTTCATTAGTATAAGATTAACTCATTAACTTCTATTAAATTCAACTGATTAAATATTTACATCAACAAATAGAGAGAAAAATGCGACATGAAAAACACATATAATTGTATAAACAAAATAAATTTCAAAAAAAAAAAATTGAATTTTTCTCATCATTTGTAGAATATTATATTCTTCTTCAGGTTTTATTAATAGTTCCTCTTCTATTTCCATTCTGCAAGTCTCGTATCTGAATATGGCGTAAATATCTGGACTTTCCCATAATTAATAGTGGATCCATAAATAAACAGTGTTTGTATTTTTTGATTTTCATGAGGTTAAGGCACCCGTGGATTTGTGCGAATCGTTACTATTGTTACGATATCTTTTGGCTGAGTAGCAGGTTCGGGCATTGATTAGATTGGAAAATATGGAAAAAAGATAAACATTTTCACATTTAGTTCCCTGAAAGCCTTCTTTTGACATTAACACATATGTTTTGGTTAATATCATAAAATGCAAGTCAGATATTATAATTTAAATAATATACAGAGTTAATGTAGGTTGGAACTCAACACAAGTTCCACAAAAGCCACTACTTTTCGCAAAAAAAGTCAATAAATCAACCCTCCGTTCCGGGAGTAGCTTCCTATTCAGGATGGGTGCCAAGAAATGGGAGTTCTATCCACAGCAATCAATCATGCCAAAGCAATAGCATGCTTTGCCCGAGTGTAACTTGATATGAAAACCTTCCAGGGAATAAAGGGAAATTCCATGGATGGTACACTACCAATATAAATTTGCAAAGAAATCGTTGAATTAACATAAGAAAAATATAAAAATAAGGATAATAAAACTAAGCTGTATATAATTATTAAAATATAATATTTGTTATTAAACTAGTGGAGTGACCTCCGGCCACCTGACGGCGGGAATCAAGTCAATGATATGAAACAACTCAGTCAAGTTAATACTCAATTTTTTACGACCCATTATTATTCTTTTACCTTATATTTAAAAAAAAAGGGTTACACGGCGATCAAAGTAAAATAAAATATTACACGGTGATCACTAAAAACCTTTTTTAAATAATAGAGAGATATAAATTTAAAAATTATGTATATCCAATTAACTACCTCGTTATAGAGAGACCTATCAATGAAGTTAAATAGCTAGTACAAGTAATACGACATTAGAGATACTGTCAAAGAAAGTATTTCATAAAAACGCCCTTATGCCATTAACATCAACAGTTTTGCTAGAGATGATATTAAAAATATTTTAATATTCATTATACGCATAATAACCAAAATAAATGCTAGTTGTTAGTCAAGTTACGCGAATCTCACCTCTACTACTTTGATTAATTCTTCTTTTAGACTAGTGGTTCCAAGAACCTCGGGCGTGGACTGCAGAAAGTAATCGGCAGCACATCTTTAATGAAGAATTATTGTTAAAACTGCTTTATTTTTACCTTAACTGATGTGTTAGCAGGAACGTTTTAAATGGTAATATAAATTATTTAAATACCTCAGAATGCATTTTCAAGCAACCTAATTATCAAATATTTTCCATGGAGAACTCCCCTTTGTCAAAGGACCGGAACGGGGGTAAGCCACAGATGGTTCATTTTGAAACGCCTATACCCCATCCTAGATTCGAATCATATAACCTCTGATCACCAGTTTGGATTCCGAACATCCCACTGCGCTTTCCAACAATATCATCGGGGGTTGGATGTTGTCTCGTCTCCTTTGGAGCGCGAAATGTACTGCGCGAGTCTTTTTCGATGAAGAACAGGCTTTTGATCAAGTCTGGAATCCAGGAATACTTTAAAAACTCCGTAAATTCCTATCTCCTACATACTTTCTCATCATCCGTTCGTTTGTCACTGATAGAAATTATTATAAACAATTTATAAAAAATTTTATACAAAAATAAAAGTAAACCACAATCGTTCCTACTCATCCCTCTATTCTTAGTCCGCTGGTGTTCCTCAAGGTAGTATCATCATACATAAAGACCTTAATGTTTCACATGTAACCGATGTAGCTCAACCAGATATCATTCCTTCCATTATAAACTCCCTAACTACCAAAACCCACTGGTTTCTAATCTTCCTCTTCCATTCCTGACAATCCTCTGAGGCGCCTAAAAAGAAGATAGCCATGAGACCTGCTAATGTTAAAAGTCATTAGAGTGCTGCCAATGGGTAGTTTCTCTTCACGCCTGTATCACTCCAATATAAACTTACATCAAATTTACTGAATGTATTATTATGTACAATTGAAAATATTTAAAAAAAAAAAACAAAAAAAACAAAACAAGTATTCAAACATTGTTTACTGCTCTACATCGGCAGAAACACGGTGTTATATGAAATTTTAAGCAACCAGAAATATAACATAATGTTACTAACATGAAATTACTAACAATAAATTTTTAAAAAATCCAGTTGCAGCGAGACTGAATTCCACTGTGAATATTTTTAACTACATTGATTTATATTTGATCATACCGTAGCTCAGTTGAAATGAACAGAAAAGATATAATAAAGGAAACGTCCAAAGGCTCTCTTGGACCAACGGTAATGAACCACTGCTTTAGATGTTTCAGGATAAACTATTTGCAGGTGACACATTCATTTTATGATACAAACCGCAACCAAAAAAAATTAATGGTATAAAAAGTATCAAAGACACATCCATCCTTTAAGAATGTGGTAACAAATAAATAGATGATCTATACCAGTAACTAAATACAATAGGTATCTGTTTAACCGGTTCTTCCAATTAACATGAAACAATAAATAAAAACCTAAGAAAACACGTAGTGAAACAAAACCAAATAACTGAAGTGACTATTATATTATTTGTATGGTTAAATTAAAAACTGGTGGGTTATTTTGGACCAGATTTGGAATATTCTACATTTTTGAACCACTTACAGAAGTCAGAAAAGTCTGAAATTCATACCTTAACTTCCTTTGAGTATAAATAAAAGAAAAACTCGCCAGAATACACTTTTTTATTATCTTTGTATTTATTTTAATTATAAATTAAAATTCATAAGTGTAGATTTCTTACTTTGATTTAAAAGTTATAACTTAATAGTTCTAAAGGTTTTAGTCAATTCTTTACTATTTTTTCCTTCTCAGAAATACAAGCCTTTTTTTAATAAATCTTTATCATTCTTGAATCTGAACGTTTCGGGCTTTCTTGCCCATTATTAAGTTCTTTTCATAATATGGCCTTCCATTTCATTCATACTTTAATTATAAATTATAAGTTGGAGGCTTATAATTTAATAGATCCAAAGGATTTTGATAATTCTTTACAATTCTTTTATTCAGGAAGCCTAATCTCATATTACACTTCTTTATTCTCCTAACATCTAAACAAAGTTTTTTTTCACTACCAGTATTTTCATGATTAAAACAGATTATTAATAAAAATTTAAGGATTGTTTTCGTCAAGGAAAGTGTATGTATAAATTAAAACTTTTACAGTAAAGTTGGATTAATTTGCACCCGATTTAGTATATTATACTATACCCGATATAACCCACTTCCAGGAGTCAGAAAATTCTGAAATTAATGCCACAAACTTTCTTTGAGAATAAATGAAAGAAAAAACCCCTTTTTTACAATTTTTTAATATAGTAAAGGAAGTTTGGGGTTTCAGGGACACTTTTTTACGCAGTTAATCAGAAGGATTTGGTCACGTGACCAGTAACGTGACCTATGGCGGTAGATTTTAAATTTTAATGAAGTTATTAAATTTAGTTCGACCTAACCTTAACCACTGGTCACGTGACCGTTTTACAGCCAATCAGAGGCCATCGTTTGGTCACGTGGCCAAGAGTGGGGAAATTTGCATTCTAATTAATATTGACCTAATCATAACCCCTCACGTGATCAGTCACGAGACCACTCGGCCACGCCCCTTCTTAATCACATGTTCCTTCTATTATCCTTACCTAATTCTAAATCCCTAATCAGACAGAGTATTTAATTTTATGAAAGGAATATGGTCCGGGTGCGGTCAAAAAAACTCAAATAGTAGAACTACACTATTTTAATGAGCCAACGTTTCGCCCCACGTTGCAGGGCTTCTTCAGGGCTATTTTGACGACAGTAAAATGACTTTTTGTTTTGACTATCGTCAAAATAGCCCTGAAGAAGCCCTGCAACGTGGGGCAAAACGTTGGCTCATTAAAATAGTGTAGTTCTACTATTTGAGTTTTTTTTACCGCACCCGGACCATATTCCTTTCATCTTTACACACGGTCAATCAATAATCTTCCAGTATTTAATTTTATTTTTTTAATACTTATTATACTCCATAGACTAGGGTTACTTTTTGACAGTACTAAGAGTTCTGAGGCAGTAGAAAAACCCCAGTAGAGAAAATAATCGTAGTCTACTGTATTATCCTCTGAACACGTTTAATTATGGCTAAAACCAATTTTTTATTTTTTGTCAGATCTACAATTATTAAAATAAATAATTAAAAAATATGACCTATAATCTTGAATTCTAATGGATGATTTTAATGAACCAAATTTTAGTACCCACCACAAATTATATACCAATAATATAAGTATTAAAATAATATTTCAGTTTTTTTTACTTTTAAACGCTCCGAATTAACCGAGGAAGGTCGGTTAAGCAGAGTTTTTCAGTCTATTTAATATTACGAAATAAGCAAGTATTATTCAAACAAATCACCAACTACGCAAACTATGACTCAATTATAGCAGACTATTCAAATAATAATCAGCAAAACATAACTATCAAAACTCATCATATAATTGTAATTATAACTCATGTATAATCAATCATAGAGATTTAGATTTAAGAAAATTAATACCAATTTCACACCCCAATTAAGCTCCTAACGATAAAGAAGTAAACATTTCAAATTAACCTAGTTTAATTAGATACAACTAAATAATTCGAGGGGATTATTAATTAGTTAGATGGATGGTCCTTATCATTTTCAGTAAGGGGTCTTCAAAGCGACACAGTAGAAGCAGAATTAATCTAGTGGTTCATTATCCTGCCTCCATGCATGCCAGGCATGTTGGGGCAAAGAGATATCTTTTGTCATCTCAGCTAATTGACCCTGCAGAGAGATAGCAAAAACAGCAGGGCTTTACAGATAAAGTATATCTAATAGCATATGACACTATAGTGAATCCCAAAGGACGCAACAAATTAGTGTTTTAGAGAGAATATTTAACAAGAATAGTTTCCAATGAAAATTAAACTGGAGTTAATTTTTACTCCAAGTGTGACTTCATTGAATCTCTAGTTAAGTTTTTTAATCATTTAATTTAATTTTACTTGAATTCATTTCTCTCTTCTATCAAATGAGTCCATTAAACGCAAGAATGTACGGGCCTTATATTTTTACCTTATATTTTCCATTAGAAAAAAATTAATAACATTTAAATAAACTGAATACATATAAATAATTGAAAGATATTTTAATTTAAAAAAAAAAAAAAACCTTAAAGCTGTTTCCCATCTTCCCTGAAATATTAATGATTTCCACAAGATGAAAATAAAAAATTACCTGATATAACTTGATATTGATTTTTAGTCAACTCTAATTGGGCCCTCCCCCTGAGGGCTGATTGGCCCCCTCTCTGAAAGCGAGGAAGAGTTTATAAACACTTACGCTTAATATATTTTTTTATATTTCAATTATTATTCGATTATTACTTTGAAAATTTCAGAATAAAAAAAGAAGAAACATGCCTGCCTGCCTTTAAAATGATGAATTTATAGGTATACTGTTATTTAAAAATATAAAATAGAAATTTTAAGGTTTTTTTATTGAGTCTGGCACCTAAGGCGGCAAAAAAAAAATCCGGAAATTCCTACCCCATACTTCTTCATTATTATTTATTGTCTCTCTGACAGATTATTTAAAGTAAATCACAACAGAACTTATTCATCGCCCTTTTATCAGTTTTCTGGTGTACCTCAGGGTAGTATCCTTAGTCCTATTCTTCATACAGATTTTACAGCTGCCATCGCAACCCATCCTAACACTATCCTCACCACGTATGCCGATATCATGCCATGTCTATTATCGATGAATAATTAACCTTACATTGTATCCAAAACCCTCCAATCCCACATCACTACCCTTGAAGAATCGTGTCAAAATTAGGGGATTAAAATTAATTCCAATAAATCCAACCAAACAACTTTTATGCTTCGTTGTGAACCGATGACTTCCTGCGCCACAGTGCCGTTTAATAACTAACACCCTACTTATCCTTGTCGAACAGATCCTTTACCTAGGACTACACCAGGACAAATGACTGACTTGGAATCATACAAGAATTAAAAGACAGGATACCGCTCGTCGATTCCGACCATTACAACATTTACGATACAATGGTCTAAACTTCCAACTAATTACAAAATACTCATTAAAATAACTCTACTAAACCATCGAATTCCTATCGTATACAATCTTTACAATCTAAAATCCTTAATGTTCCTCCCTTGTTACAAATCAGGTCATCCATCAGTACCTCAATGTTTCGTATGTTCCCGATTTAGTCGTAACCAAACACCAGTCCTTCCATGCTAAACTTCCTAACCACCCAAACCCAATCGTTTCTAACCTGGCTTCTCCTTCATTAAAAGATTATCCGCCTAGATTTCTGAAAAGAAGATGAACTGTAGATCTTCTCCCATAAAAACGTTATTAGAGTTCAATCAATGGGTAGATCTCCACTTGTCTGTATCACGTCGTTGTACAACTTACAACAAATTTACTTATCATATATATTTTTAATACAGTTGTAAATATCAAAAAATAAATATATAATTTTTTTTTTTTTAAAGAGCTATAAAGAAAACTTAGATTAGATTAGATTAGATTTTTATTCAGGGCGATCAACATCTAGGTTATTACACCCTTTTTACTTCATCTATCTTCTTGA
>NW_027110436.1:1171059-1178880 GCF_000696795.3 Halyomorpha halys
TATTTGAGTCGTGGTTCTGGCGTTTCATAGTTAGATCTATTTTGTAAGAATGGTATTTCCAAGGGGGCAATCTATAGATAGAATCAGCTTGGTTTGTAGGCATGCCATAAATCTCTCTTATGATTTCTCTCTGTCTTATGCCTAATGGAGCGTTCCGTGAAGGATTCATTTCATATTTTCTCATGCAACGAGGGTGAAATATATGGGGGTACGCATGAACGTGATTAACACGATGACGATTACCCCAGTCAGTGATTTAATACTTATACAAAGAAAACTTACAGTAATGGCCTGGTATAATCTTAACATTTAGATTCGTATAGATTTTTTTTTAAATTACCAAGTTAGAATAATACACCAAATCAGCTTTCGATGCTGTCTCCTACTGAAGTGACAAATATTAATAGATTCCAGATTTTATCAAACTGGCTCAACGACTAATAATTTTGAAGAGTTTCTACCATTTAATTTTAGTCCAATAATAATATGAGCGATTGAAATCGTTATCAGGGGAGGAATTTCAATAACCTAAACTATAGCAAATACTTCACTTTTCTGAAGTGGAGAAAGAGTAACAGGTGTTCAATTATTCATTCATTAAATTGGATACTCATTTATCCTAGCAAGGACAAGTGGCTAATAACAGTTCCACCACGGTTCAAATCAAGCTAATTGAAATTCAATTCGATTATTGGCAATTCAGTATTAGGATCTGACTAATCAGTAATCCATTTTACAGCCGAACTAAGATAAAGGGGCAGTAGGAAGTTACCAAGATTGAAAGTTATTAGCAACAAGAGGAGGGGTGGCATGCGAACAATGTCAGAAGGTGTTGAAACAATTTTAAGGCCACTGACTTCAATCCTTTGAACTGGGGTTTTACATAGCAGCATTAAAGATAAGACCCTAAAAGTAGCAAGAATGTTTCATAAGACAGGTGAAATACCTTATCCATTGTACGTACAGTATATTAAATGGAAAAAGAATGCACACACTGTCTACTGGGTACTAGCACATATTTTGAAATCAGAGGAAAAAATGGGGTGAATAAAAAAAATTGAAGGATCAAGATGTAACATACTTATCACCTTCTAGCCTCATTTTTATTTCTGATATATTATTAAATTTAATTTTGTTATAAAGTAATGTGAAAGCAGTCTGATATCTTCTAAAGATTAGTATAATTTTATTTAATGCAATATGTGCTGAGTAGTAGAGACAATTTTATGTTTTCAAATAACTGGAAAGTAGAAAAAATATATAAAACATTCAAATGTTATAATTTACAACTAATTTCCACTAAACCTCAGATTAATTGTATTTATTCATTATTTTTAACACTACACAATTTAATCTAATTGACATAAAAGTAGATAGAGAAATAGTTCTGTCTAAAGGAGAACGTTGTCTAAGTAAAAACCGACGATTAAACATAATAATAAATTTATTCTTTATTATTATAGTTGTTTGAGAGTGGTTTAGTTTCTTTTTAAACAATTTTGATCTCTTTTCTCTCAACTTTATTCATTTTAACATCCGACGTTTCGACCTCTCAGGTCATTCCCAAGGATTCCTTATTCTGTCTGTATTCCTTTTTTATTCCTTAAAATTCATTAATGCCGGCTAATTGCCTTTGTCCCAATAATTTCTTCTATTAAATTATTTTCTAAATTTAAAACATTTTAATAACCACTTTCATGTTCATTAATTAACATAAACCCCCGTTTTGGGGTTTATTAATGAACATGAAAGTGGTTATTAAAATGTTTTAAATTTAGAAAATAATTTAATAGAAGAAATTATTGGGACAAAGGCAATTAGCCGGCATTAATGAATTTTAAGGAATAAAAAAGGAATACAGACAGAATAAGGAATCCTTGGGAATGACCTGAGAGGTCGAAACGTCGGATGTTAAAATGAATAAAGTTGAGAGAAAAGAGATCAAAATTGTTTAAAAAGATAATAATAAATTTTTTAAAAAATTGACAAAAAAGAACCAAGGGAGATGTCTGGCAGATAAACAGAAAATCGTCTGTTCAGGGAAGATTTGCAGTAGGCAACCAATAACCATTATGATTTCCATTACACTAAAGGGTTCTGAATCATTATTATTTTAGAATGTATAATCCATTTCAATATAAATAAGTATAGAACCCCTAATCATTATTATTCGTATTACACTAAAACGTTCTGAAGTATTATTATTATTATTTTAGGTTGTATAATCCATTTAAATATAAATAAGTAATAAATATAATGTATTGAATATTGATTTAAATTAAAAAGTAGACAAGTAAAGTAAAAAAAAATTAATCCTCACTAAAAGACAAAATCAAACATCGAAAGACCATCTTGTCAAAATCAAACACCCACTGATGACGCCCGACTTCCTCGCTTTAAAATAAAGTTTTCACACATATAACAATGCAAAAATATTTCAACGAAATCTATATACAATCATACCAAAACGTTATCTGAAAAAGAGGAAAAATATTTTTAAGAAAACTAAATATCTCTGAAGAATATAAAAGGAAACATAAAACGTTTTTATTGGCAACACAAAAATTAACTTATCTCAGTTCTTCAACTCAATGTTGAAGAACTAATAAATATGTATTTGGTTTTGAAAGTATCGATTTCTCGACTCATATTTTCAACCACTTTTCTTCAAAATATCATCTAACTTTTAGGGAAGAAGCCAAGTTGATAATGGAGCAGTTTCCCCTTTCTTAAAAAGTTTCTCAGCCCATTAAAGGCGAAACTCTACGTCATTATCGATCATACCGCACCAACAGTTTTAAAAACTTCATATAATGTAGCATAGCGGAATTCCAAACCTGAGTGTTGAACCATCCATTTTAATTAATCAGTTATTCATTAATACTGACATCCCTTATATCAGGGAAATTGGAATATCTAACATAAACATAACAAACATTTTAATGAAACCCCGCTTGTTTAATCTATTTGGATTGCAGATATTTCTGGTTAATTTTGTGTATATCAAATAAAAGCCTCCAACGTTAATTCAACTCATATGTATATTAGGTTAAAATTAAAATGAAATGCAAAAAAAGATGATGAAACAGAAATAAATAAATTAAAAAATAAAATACATGTAAAGAGTTTGGTTTCAAAAGCTAACAAATCCACTTTTGGAAAGTTACTAATTAAAGTTATATTGACTTTCGTCGGAAAACTCCAAAAATTAGATCTGTATATCAATATGCAGTAAAGTAGATGTATTGTACCAATTTATAATCTTTTTTTTTTTAAATATTTATTTATTGCTATTTATAATTGTACATTATAATACATTTAGTAAATCTGATATCAGTTAAATTGGAGTGTTACAAGCGTGTAGAGAAACTACCCATTGATAGCACTTTAATATAACAATTTAAAATAGAGATTCCTAAAGATTTGATTTATCTATGATCTATATATGAATTTTTTAAAAGTTAATAAAATTACTGGAGAAGTTCAATTTCTTAATAAAAAGAAAGTTTCTCATGAACTTTAATTCGATCATTAAGACAAATAATAAATTTTAAAATACCGTCAATTTGACACAAATTTTAGGGAATATTTTCTTTAATTATATTTTAATCGAAAAACTTATGTCATAATTTTATTTCATAGACTATCACCTAAAATTATTTAAAAAAAAAATACTATGCACCAATCCTTACATCAAAAGGTATGATGTTTTTATTAATAGAGAAAATATGTTTTTCTACATCATTGAAGGTATAGTGAGGAAAATGATCTCAAAGAGATTGATTTGAGTTTTTATCTATCCAAAACTACTCATCTCACTATCTGATGATTAATAAATATCTAACTATGTAATGACTAATCAATATCTAACTATCTAATGACAAATAAATATCTAGATCAAGTATTTTAATCATTAGATATGATTTTAATTTTTAAGATCATTTTTCAACAAAAACAAGTAAAATAAATAATTTAAATGAGGATAAGATTATCGTGGGGTGCGGTTCGCAAAAATATACCAGAATTTGTCTTCATCAAGGGCTCAAACGAAGATTCTGTTAATAGTTTAATTAAAACTTTGTAGAATAATAATCACATTTTATAACAAATATTAAGATTTTTAACAGCATGTTTGGACTTATGTGTGTTTTAAAAATATAAATATCATAGATTAAAAAAAAAATGGACTAAAGAATTTCTAAGTAAATAATAAAAAAAAAAAGTAGTTGACAAAAGTAACGCTTTTGTCCTTTAGGGCACTGTTCTTGAGTTTAAATCAAAATTGAAACAGATATGTAGCGGCCAAAAATATTTCCCATCGATAATTTTATCAATGTATTATTGAAAATATATAAAAATAATAATACTTAATATATAGAAATAATTTTCTCAACTATATTAGGCTAATCACATTAAGTAAATTTGGTAGTACGAAGTATAAACCTTTATAGATGCACACTATCATATTAAGTAAATACAATTATCATAAATATGGTAACTAATACTATTTTTTTTTAAAAATCATTTATTAACAAAATCAAACGGTCAACTAATTCAAATGGACATATTGTCTGTGAAGGTAATACATTTTCAGATCCCGGTGGATGAGAGCCCATCTACCGGCGTCCACTGGAACTACCAAACAAGTTCCAAACTTCGCGTATAGATGGGACGAGCTGCTCTGTCTGTAGAACATAAAATCCACCAAATAGTTCTTCATACAATAGATATTAGCTAAAATACAAAATAAAAAATAGTGAAAATATATCGAAATTTTCAAGTAATCGAAATAAAAAAAAGAAATACGATGAAAATAAAAATTTTCATTTTATTGCAAAAATTACAACACAAAGTTGTAATGCATCGCGTAAAATACATCATTTAGTTACTTACTATATACATCAAAACAACCTAGATGTTAATTTCAGCCGGAATGGCCCCTCCCCATTCTTTGTTAGCCCCTGGCTATATAGCCCCACATGTATAAACCGCCTTCAGCGGACCCAGCTTCCTCATCTTATAATGCCACAAGGCAAAGGAAGATAAAAATTGTAAATAGTGTGTATATCCCTTAGATTTAAGTTATATATAATTGTAAATGTATTTAATAAATAAAAATTTTTAGGAGGTAAGGAAAAAAAAAAAAAAAAAAAAAAAAAAAAAAAAAAAAAAAAAAAAAAAAAAAGATGTTAATTCCTTAAGCTCAAAACAGCGCACATCGCATAATGGATCACTGCAGTTAAATAATAAATTTATAATAACCAAGTAGATTATATTTGATAATAATAATGTTAACCGCAACAACCCATGAAGGGTAAGGGGTTTAATACTTTGTTTTTATTAACAATAAAAATACAAATATAAGTAAGTAGGTGATTTTTTTTAAGATCATGCACAACCGCTAGATTTTCAGGAATGAAGGGTACCCAACTTAAAAAGGCAGGGCTAACCCAAGGAGAACTCCTGAACCCACAGAGTTGCCTCATAGCTACAGTAACAGCATAAATAATTACTAGTCACAGCCGGATTCAAACCTGGATCCCAGGAGTTAGTAACCCACCTCTTTTCACCTTAACATATAATGAAAGAATATATAAAGAAAAGCAACTTCCCATAAAATAAAACAGAATATAAATATAGGTATGAGTGAAAACGGTAAAAAGTTCGAGGAAGAATTCAAGAGTAAACTACAATAAATAATCTCTATTTACCGCAGTTGAGAGCAGAACTTCATTCTTATCAGCACTGACGAAGCACTGCAAAGTGGGGCGAAACGTTGGTTAACAATAAATAGTTTTTTATTGCTATTTTGATACCTTTATTGACCGCCAACCGGACTTTCATCCTCCAATCTACAAGAAATTATATTCCGACATACTATAGTTAGTGTTGAAATAATGGTTCTTAAGAACTATAGAGACAAAATCTCAGAAAAGAAATGGATAAATTTTGATTATAAGGAAATCGAAATAAAAATTAACTATATGTTTTAATTATATGCCTGAATTGTTATTATAATAAAACAAACTTCCAAGAAAATAATCAAGTAGTAGTACAAGATTCTACGCCATCTATGCGTGCAGGAACCAAATACTGCTCCACACTGCATAGTAGATTGTGACCGATACATGTCACTAAGATACAGCCTTCTGATATCTGATGGAATCCCAGAACATAAGGATACCTCCATTGAATGTTTTCAACTTCTGTTCCCTTTTTAACTTCATTAGTAAAACCACAGCCTATTTTTAAGGTAGATAATAAGGACTTACAGGATTTATACTTCGTACCGCTCACAGGAACTAACAACCCATAGGATTTCCTGTGTTAGCTTTCGCGGATGACATGATTTTGCTAGCTTCCAACTACCGAGACCTCCAATACAACAAAAATGTTCTTCAAGAGGAAATGGCCACGATAAAAATGAAGATTAACCGGAAAAAGACTAAATGCATGAGGATAGGAAAGAAACCCCGGAGAATAATGAGGGTGATCAGAGCGACCAGAGCAGGTCCAGAATTTCAAATATCTATGTGCGCATCTCAACAGAAGCAGCTACATTGATGAGAAAGTTTCTTAAAGAATCAGTGCAGCTAGAACAGTATTTAGTTTGCTTCTAAGGGGTTTCAAGGGTAAAAGGGAGGTGATGAGAAAAACTAAAATGATGATATATATATCGACATTCCTCCCTATTCTTCCAAACCGTGGACCCTCACTTTTAAACACAAGAGTCGGATCCAATCCATAGAGATGTGTTATCTTCATAAGGTGGAAGGAAGGACAGAGGAGAAAGAGTACGGAACAGCAACATACGGACTAGCCTCAGAGTTAAACCGGCTTAGAGCATCCTAGAGGAGCACAAGCTAAGCCGGTTCGGACATCTCCTTAGGATGGACCAAGAAAGAACTGCCAGGAAGACGTATGAGCCTCGCGTGGAGAAAGGACAAGAGGAAGACTGCGCATTTTCTTGGAGAAGAGTGTTAAGGAGGCGTTCAGTAGGCGGGATATGGACTGGAGTAGGAGAAGGGAGATGGTTCAAGAACGAGACATCCAGACTCTACAAATCGTAACCCTATACTACGCTAGCGGCAGAGTTGGGCAAATATTATTTGACAGACAAGAGACGAATACTTTCTTATTCGTGAATTTTCTACTCGAATAATCAATTATTCGTACAAAAACATATGATTAACCATCCGAATACTTTTTCATTCGTTATTATTTTACACGAATAATTAATTATTCGGGCAAAACAATTCGAATAACCATTATTCGTCAATTTTATGGACAAATGAAAATGCTATCGATTTTAACTTTTCTGATTTTTAACAGATAAGGATCCATTTTTATGTTTTGAGATATGTATAATATGAAAATACTGTCGATTTATTTTAACTTTTCTGATTTCTAACATGTTAAGGTCCCTTTATATGTTTCGGGATGTGTAGAATATGAAAATGCTATAGATTTTAACATATAAGGATCCATTTTTATGTTTTGGGATATGTATAATATGAAAATACTGTCGATTTATTTTAACTTTTCTGATTTTTAACATGTTAAGGTCCCTTTATATGTTTCGGGATTCGTAGAATATGAAAATGCTATCGATTTTAACTTTTCTGATTTTTAACATATAAGGATCCATTTTTATGGATTGAGATATGTATAATATGAAAATACTGTCGATTTATTTTAACTTTTCTGATTTCTAACATGTTAAGGTCCCTTTATATGTTTCGGGATGTGCAGAATATGCAAATGCTATCGGTTTAATTATAGCGTATCGATTTATTTTAACTTTCTTGATTTCTAAAATGT
>NW_027110436.1:1182087-1190724 GCF_000696795.3 Halyomorpha halys
ATATTTATTTTATTTTATTTATTATTTTTTTTATTTTTTTTTTTATTTTAGTATGTATGAGATCATTTATCAATATTACCTATTGCCCACAACTGTGTGGCAGATTGTAATATCTATCAATAAATAAATCTATCAAATCCCTTTGTATGTTTTGAAATATGCAGAATATACAAATGCAATCGATTTTAAGATCCAAGTAAGGATTCATATATTAGAAATTGAAGGTGGTAAAAAAATAATTGAATTAAAAAAAAATAATATCAAATTGTTATTCGAATAAAAAATTATTCGGATTGTTCAGTCGTAGTTTTATTCGAGTATAAATGTATTCGTCCCTCGTCAATCGAATACAAACTTCGAATAAAAAAGTATTCCTCTCTTGTCAATGGAATAATTTTTGCCCAACTCTGGCTAGCGATAAAGGAGATAAAATGATTATGATGACGATGGTTGCTATAAACTACTTGCGATTTTTGCCTAAGGTATCACAATTTAGAACACTTCTCTTTTTCTTTTCTTACGTCCTCAACTATAGTGTTATAACCTATACATCAGTCTGGGCCTGTCTCTGGATCGTCTTGCCTCAGTTCTCGCTTACCGGAACTATTTAGCTATTCGATTATCGGCCATAGGGTACACCTGATCTAACCATTATAATTAAATACAACCATATAGAATTCCAGGCAGCTGTACAGTCACGGCGTCTTCGGGGTCTTCTAGTGTACGCAACTACGAGGGGCATCTAAACTAAGAACCTCTACACCAGAATTTATACAATACAAAAAAAGTACAAAAATATCGGATAGCGTAAATCCGACAATATCCATGAAGCTATCTTGTAGCTTGTATATAAATATCTAATAAACAGCATTTTTTGTGCAATGCGCATAAGATCCCAAATTCCGATCATTTTTATGTTCTTAGATAAAACTAACAGCAATCAGAATGACTAGGAATTGATCAGGACGAAAAATAGGAAAATTAAAACCAATATGGACCCTTTTAGCTACGAAGAAATTTAATAAACACTAATTATTAGTTTTAAATTATAATCTTTTATGTTATATATCCTCTTGAAATAGTTTAAGGTAAAAGTTTGTTTTCAATCCTCCAATGTCTTCCACGAAGCGGTAAGGAGAGAAGGTCACCGGAGGAAGAGTTGACTTTATCTCAATTTAGTTCGAATTACCGCCTTATCCAACTCTACTCTCATTTAAGGAGCTAATACCTGGGCCTTAATATCCACTCGGGTCTGTAGTTAGTGGCCAGAGGGTCTTCTAATAGCACTCAACTTAGATTTTGTTTTTATTTCCATTTAATTGGACCACTCAAAATCTAATTAATCAGTAATATTTATTTGACAACAGTTTTTATTTTGGTAATAAAAATAAAATTTTGTATTATTTACAAACAGTAAAAAAACTTATATATGAGTTGCTCAATCGCTAATGCGTCCATTTATTGATATTTTCTGAGTTTTGTGAAATTTAATGAAAACAATAATATTCCTCTGAGTTATTAAAGGATTTAATCTTTACTTCTTGTTTTATAGGTTAGACTGCCCCTTTTTTAATAGTTACTGAATGTATCGAATAATAATTTCAAAAGCCATTGTGAATAAATCCACCTTTTGTCAATACATTTTACATTAACTTTGATATACAACAAACTCATTACTGAAAAACAACAAATTCATAGTAACTGCAACTTCTACTATAATTGTTCCGGTAACCTACGGCAACGGAAAGATTGAATCAGACAGGCTGCCATGTATAGGACCAGTAGCGCCCATGTGGCCTGCATCAAAAGCTTGCCTCCTCCAGCGCTCTTGGTGGCAAGAGAAGCAAGCCTGACTAATGTGAGAGAGCCATCTTGTCTTCAACCAGAGAAGCGTCCATCCTGTATTTTTGTTCACTGATCATTAATATCTACATGAGTGAGTAGATTTACTTGAGTGGTTCCCAGCAGCAGAGGGAGGAGAGGTTTGGAGATGCGAAAAAGAGATGCGAGGAAGAAAGAAGTAAGTCAACATAGCAATAGTTAACATCCACATCATCATCAACCACCTCAATGTTAGATCTACAATTTCCATAGCCCAGTCATACAAAATTCTCCTAACAATCTAATCATAATGTTTCTTTCGGTCACCCCCTACACCTCTTGTAACATAAAACAATAGAATTTTATTACAATTAATCATGTTTCATTTTTCAATTATACCGTCCACTCAAACCCAACCAGCCAACCAAAAGTGAAGTGTGTCTTACAATGCGGTTGAAGGTATACTTCATACAGTAATATTATAATTTAGTAGGATTTAAAGAGACAGGAAAACAAAGAATAATGACAAAATATTATTTGATTGCAATTCTTTTTAAAACTTAACTAAATTCCCCTTATTCCTAGAGTGATTACTAATGGTTTTTTGTTTACTCCTTCCCTCCTATTTCTGAAATACAAGTAACCCACTTTCACCAGGGTGGGAATGTCAAATTTTCATTCCGTATGGACGCCTCGCAATAAAACTCTCTCGCCAACAGTGACCTCCTTTCCACTGTTTCAAAGATGTATGTAATAGAGAAGCATATAAACAAGTACACGTACTTTTCTCAAAATTCAAGCACTTCCAGCGCTTTCTTTTGGATTAAACGAGCTAAAGTTCAATATGTAGGATTCATTTCAAAATAGAATAATTACATAAAAGCGAGAATAAATTTGAACTAAATATCGTCAAGTCAAAATAATGTTCACCGTGCTGTTAGGTTTTACACTCCAATCTGAGTTAAAACGTTGGAAATTTATGTATATAAATTGTGTTGATGTTGAAAAAGTGCTTTTTGGGTATTTCCATTTTTTTATTCTACTTCCGGATTTTTTCACTGTTGTTTCGTTCTCGTTTCGATACCATCTTGAGTTAGAGAGTTGAAGATTTGTATGTGAATTGAATTAAGGATGGAGAAGTAACTTTTTTTTGGGTTGCTTAACACTTTGCCTTACAAATTGTTCAAATATTTCTTGGAAAAATATACATGACAGTAGAGAGTTTCCCAATAAATGATTTTGTTTTGGAGGGGGGAGGAATATATAACAAATGTTCTAACAATCAAACTTATTTAAGCTGGAAAATTAATCATTTAAGTATCAAATGGTAATAACTCTCTTCTGCGATTCTCTTATCCTAAAAATTTGCTAAAGAAGAAGTAATTCTAAGTCGATAAAATATACTTTATTAATTGTGGGACGAACGCAAACCAAAAATGTATAAAGGAAGCAAGAATATTCATAGGTACTTAAAAATGTAAACGCATGTTTATGCCTAAATGTTACCAATAACATTTTAACTATCAAAATTTTAATAACATTTCGATGCTTGTAATTCCATTATAAGAGATTATTTATAATAAATTAGAATAAAAGCATTCTAATGGTATTGACATTTTTGTAGGAAATAGCAATGCTAATAAGCCATTTCAACTTGTAGTTGTATTGTGAAACGTGACGAGCACTGGAAATCTCCCCCCCCAAAAAAATAAAATAAAGAAAGAATAATACATTATTTAAGTCATTAATTTCTCTATTCTACAATATAACTAGTAACGATGATTTGGCATAGAACCGTAACTTCCACTTTCTTATTCTCTATCATTATAATCATCCACTATCATGCCGTTTTTCAATTTAAGGCGGTTTTTAAATATTTGGAATTTCTAATTCTAGTAGTAACGTAAGGTTGTCAATTGGTTGGAGCACGTAACGCTCTTCACGAGATAAAAGCCAAAAATGATTTGAGGGAATACTCACCTACCTGACCCAACCATGTATCCTCGCTAAGCGGTCTGTCTTATATTAATTTTAATTTAATTATTTGGAGTACAGAAATTTTAGAAAACGTTTACTTATACAGAGCTACATTATAACTCTCGTTATAAGGAGGATACAGCGTGGACTTGGCCTCTTAGATGGCCCTCCTCATCTTTTTCGAAATCATTTACACATAACGAGTAGAGTTGGCTGTCAATTGGCTGACAAACGCTACGAGATAACAACGCAAAGGACACAGTGAAAATACCATTATTTTTATGGAAATCAATTTTAATTATTATTTATTAATGCCTAAAGTTTAATGTAAAAATAAGCACAGGAATAAGTCAAAAATGACTCATATAACAGTAAAAACGTTACCAGCAAACGACTATTCTGTGATAGGTTATGCAAATAGAATGATGAAGCAATCTTACTCATATTGTCTGCACTGTACTGCATAATCGATACAAACGTTTTGTGTATACAGAGACAGTGTCCAACACTCAGGATACAAATCCAATAACCAAGTTTAAACACACAAGAGCAGACGAACAAACAGGTAAACTGCTGCTTAGTTTGAGGTTTATAGCTTAAACATATCAAATGTAATGTAAATGAGTTTAATTTTAAAAAAATGTTTTAGAGAAAACAAAAACGATTCGTAGAATTATCCTGAATAAAACAGACATATTGTTTTAGTTGTAAAATATTGTTTTATTTTATAAAATAGAAACAATCCATCAAATTATGAATTTTTTTCAGTGGTACTGAAGAATACTGAAACAGATTAAAAAGAAGATGCCCAAATTACCGTCAAAATTATTTTGTGGCCTAAAAATTATATTAATATTAGATAATAAATTAGCATAAAAATGCTTAAAAGGGGCAATTTTTATGAAAATATGAGGCGCTTATATTCAATCAACAAATTTTTCCATTTTAGCCGCCTCCTACACGTAAATGGTAATAGACAGAATATACCATTACAGCATAATATTGTAAGAACTTTCATAAGAATCAATACATACATTTCACATTAAAATTTTCCAAATGATGATTTCAAAATAGGCGCCTTAAACTAAAAAAGGGGACCATTGAGAAACATTTGGAACAGCAAAAAGATCTAATTTGGCTGAACTTAATCTCGACTTCAACCAGCCAATTTTCTATAAACTCAGATAATAATAAAAATAAAATATGTACTGCAAAACTCGGAGCTAACTAGCAGTCAGCACTAATTAGGCCTGAACCCAAGCGGGGAAGATAAAAAAACATTCTTGAGTAAAATTTAACAAAGTTAATTGGAGGAGAGTCAGTAAAAAGAAATTATTAATCACATTATCCGACCAAATTCTCCTGAAAGGAGAGCGGAAGCCTTTGTTTAAGGAAAAGGCATAAATTTAATTATAAAACTCCAAAATGCTTCCAGCAAAACTTTTAAATGGGCAATTTATATTTGAGGTTTACATTGGAAGTTTTAGAAGCCGCATTTGAAGTATACATTGGAAGTTTTAGATGCCGCATAACGATATTTCCACGCCACAAATTAAATAGTCAAACACAGGATTCCCAACAATTTTGGAATAATTTTTACGATCCCTGTAACCATGAGAATAGATTTATCGATTTCTCATCTGTCCTTATTTGTATTTAAATATATAAATATTAGTACAGAAAAACATTTAACAGGTTCACTCAAGTTCGAGAGGGTGAGTTGTTTCATATACCTGGGAACTGAAGTGAACAGGCAAACCAATATCTCTCAGGAGATTAGCAGAAGGATCGCTGGACATTTCAGAAGCGGGTTGCTCTCTAATGGGACCAAGGTAAATCTTTATAAATTACTTGAACGTCCCGTTGCCCACATACGGATCCGAGGCTTGGGCCTTCACTAAAGCTGATAAAGCAAGAATCTTGGTCTTCGAGAGGTCCATTCTGAGAAAAACATTTGGACCTGTTAGAGAGGTTTGTACGGAGAAGAAGAAAGAACGTGGAGCTATGGGCTTTGTACGGAGACAATGATGTTGTGAAGTTTATAAGGTTGGGTGGACTCCGAAGGGCGGTTCAGGTGGCGAGGATGCGCGGCGATGACATCCAAAATAAGATCCAATCCGAGCAATTTTATGGAAAGAGAAGAGTATGGAGGCCAAACATGAGATGGTCGGACGCTGTATCAACGGATGACTGGGTCCTTCTGGAAACCCGAAACTGGAGAATAGCAGCAGCAGACAGGACGGGCTGGTGTAAGCTACTAAAGGCTCAGGCACGGTAACGGTCTGCTGCGCCAATTATAATGAAGGACAAAAAAAAAAAAAAATCTTTTTGTAATGTTGTAAATGATATTAACAGCATATTTACAGTGAACCTACAATGTGTCCAATTTCTATGTATCCTACATCCACTAAATTATAGTATGAAAACCATCATGAAACTGTTCCATATTAATAAAAAAAAAACGGTAAAAGTCATGACAAATAACAAAAAATGTTTTTTGTAAGTCCTGTAAAGTACTTTATTAGCATACAGGAGATATTGGTAGCTCACTGCTGAGGAGGAAAGGACTTTACAAGGAAATACTGTTTCTTGAACAACGGTTGTGGAAGAATGTGATTTGTTCATAATTACGCTTAACCACCAAGTGTTAGCAATGGTGCCAAGATGGCTCCCAAACCAACAGGGTTGACTCACCCCTACAGTAATAGAATAAATAATTATCTGCCACAGCCGCATACGTACCCGGAACTAGGAGTAACACAAGCGCCTTACCCACTGAGCAATCCTGCTCCGCTTATATTAGAAAACAATTAGAAAAATAAAACCTCTGGCACAATTTTTTTTTTTTTTACAGTTGGTCCAGCTATAAGAATATCCGCCTAAAATATTGTTTTATCATTTTCGTAAGCCAAATTCAGAGACATATAGGAAATTCACAACAAAATTTAGTTTCTTCCACTGAATTATTAGTTAAAACTAAAGTAGCCTTTGTGTTTTTTATTTCAAAAATACCTCTATATTCTAATTAAGTAACGAGTTTTATAATTAGAATTATATTTCTATTTAATGAAACTTTCTAGGATGGAATCGAGGATATAGAAACAAAAAATAACACAAACAGTCAAATCATATTCAAAACAGGACGAAAACCTTTCAGAAAACCAATCTAATACATGAATACACAATATCATTTTTTTTTCCATTCCCTTAAATGAAAAATAAATATGAAAAAATACAAATGAAACGTTCCAGGAAAGGAATAATATCTCCAGGAAACATCCATTTAGTTGAACTGAGGGGCTAAAGATAAAAGGTCTTTCAAGGGCGGAGTGCGTGTCAGTAGCAGTGCTCATATCAGCAAGAGGAGCAATCTATTAAATTACATCTCACGTATCAACTGACCCTTCTCTGAAATATAATGATATGTTTTGAAATACAAGTTCAGCGTTGCTAAGATATTAAAAAATTTCAAGTAAACAACAATTAGTCCAGCCAGACAATAAAATTCATAGCCAACTTGTGTGACGGGGAGTGTGGTTTTATTGTCTTCAGAGCTACATCACAAATATTTTTTTTTTTTTTTTAATAATTTATTTATTGATATTTACAACTGTATACATATATACACATCAAGTAAATTTGCTGTAAGTGATATTATGACATGATAAAAACATGTGGAGAATCACCCATTGATATAACTCCAAAAACATTTCTAAAGGAGAAGATCTCCAAGCCATCTTCTTTTCAGACACCTAGGAGGATTATTAGGTAGTGAAGGAGAAGCCAGGTTAGAAACGAGTTGGTTTGGGTGGTTGGGAAGTTTATTATGGAAGGATTGGTATCTCGTTCTGGCCAAATCGGCAACATAGGGGACGGACATTGAGGTCCTGAGGATTTTGGACAGTAAGGATTGGATTCGAGAGGAATTAGATGGTTTAGTGGAGCCCCATAGCTCAACTCCGTATGTCCAAATAGGGCTTATAATAGTCATGTAGATCAGTCTTTTGTAATGAATTGGAAGTTTGGACCGTTTGTCTAGTAAATGTTGTAATAGTCGGAATCGACGAGCAGTTTCCTGTTCATCACAAATATAAAATAATCTATAACTTGTTTATTAAATCATTACATATTCATACTGATGATATTTTGGATTAATAACTTCTTTTTAACTTTTTAACGTCATGTATAATAATTAATGTAAATATTTAGTAGTTGTGTTTAATTTACTTACATTTATTTTTATTTGTATTGTTTTCATAAGAATTTGCTTGTTTGGAAAGAAAAATATGAATTTATATTTGTGTTATAATTAAATGCAAAGGAAACAGTTGCTAAGGCGTAGTCTAGCAACAAGCCGACCATATTTATTTAAAATCAGTTTTCAGGTGTATTTTATTACCCTGTTTCCGTACATTGTGTGTAGTTCGTCTGATATTGTCACCAGACCCTGTCTGTATAAATTGTTATTTGAGAGTCGGTATAGACGTGGGCCCACCAATGTTTGAACAATTTGATTTGGAAACATCTCTCACCTTTTGGAGCAGTTAATATATTCTTCAGGACCCATCTCGTCTCTGACCCAACAGAGTCGATCCGCAGTATTTATTTTATATTTAATATTTTTTTAAATTTTGTTTATTCATTCATTTCATTTTATTTTATCTTGAAAGAAACTTTTATTTTAATTTTGTTTTTCATTATATTTGTGAAAGTTTTATTTTTATTTTACTTTATATTTTCAATCGTAAACTTAGCCAAATAGTTTATATTTCGATTCAGATGGTCTTTTTCGTCAAATTGAGGTGGCTTTAACTTCACTGATAAATAAAAATATTAAAT
>NW_027110436.1:1190819-1235153 GCF_000696795.3 Halyomorpha halys
ATAAATCTTTAATACTATTATATTATAATCCTAACTGCTAACAGAACAAATAAGATGTATAATTTGATATTCTAACTTTAAGTTATCGATATATGGAGTACATAGTTAGGAGTAAGTAAAATTTCGAATTCTAGTTGACGATGGAAACGTTTTAAGATCTCCTAAACGCAAATAACCAAGAAAAATGGTCTGTGTCTGTGTATGTTTTTAAAACATTTTTCTTGAAAGTACCAATAATTTTCCTTATTTGAAATAAGTAACCAGTTCCCATTTATAGAAATAATTAATAATGGATAAAAACAAGATATTAAAGAATTTGTTAAATTATTAAGGGGGAAAAAAAGGAACAATAGAGAAGGGAATCAAAATCGGAAAAAGCCATGATCTCCAGATTTCTTTCGATCCCATTCATAAGTACATTTATTTAACGTTAGAATTCCTGGCGAAGCTGATATTTATTCTTTCAGCACGAAAATTCTAAAATACGAATTTTTATAAGAAGTGAAAGTTCTGCGATGTGGGTAGATCGCCAGAATTTTTATTTTAAAAGTGTGACTTTTAATAACAGTATATATCTTATTCATTTATCAACCTTTGAATTAAGCAACATTTTTATGCAAAACAATTTAATTTATTATTATAATTAAGGTTCGAATTAAAATGTTGCAACAATACATCATTCTAATAAAAAAAAAAAGAGAGGTGAAAGGACAATTAAAACCCCAAAAATAATGATGTGGAGAACTCAGACGCAATCTTTCCTCATAATAGTATATTCGACTCAGCTCATATTCAACCCAGACCCACTAAATAAAAACTCGACCTTCTCACTCAGTTTAGAATAACTTGTTAACCTTTACGATAAACACCCAATATATCAGAAATAGAGGCAAAAAAAATCCAATGGACGGGGAAAATAGAGCGAGCAGCTTCCGTAGTAAGTGACGCCAGAGTGGGGCGTGATCAATGCCGCCTAGGCTTTATTTAATTTTAACGGGATCGACTACTTGTTGATTCAAGTAGTTGCACGGCATCAAATCCTTACTTTGAGGGAAATTCTACCACACAGTTACACAGAAGCGAAAACATCATATAGTTTCCGATTATATATTTATATTTCCGTTAGTAAAAATACATTATGTGTATGTATTAAAAAATATATATAAAAAAAACAAAAAAAAAAACAACGATTAACTAAGCTACAATATGTTCAATCTAAATAAAAACTATAAAAAAAAAGCATAATAAGAAATTGCATCAATTGCATAATTGCCTTTAAATGCAACCAAACTTCGACAGAAATTCGAGAGGATCATAAAAAATCTTAAGAGAATGTTCTATCGACACTAATTTTATATTGCGTTTTAAGTTTACTACAAGAATTTGCGTATTTTAAGGTTTTTGCTAGAAATTTCATTTTTTGTTCAGTTTTAGTTTTAACTATGAAATCATTGTTTAATTTACAAATTAGCTTGTGATTCATGAAAAAATAAAATAAATAATAATGCCATGACACTAACAATTAATATTCAGTTAAATAAATAATACGAACTTAATTATCCCTGTCCTGTAGGATAATTAAAATATAATTGTTCCCTTGCTTCAAATGAAACCGAACTTCGACAGTAATTCAAAATCATAAAATAACGTTCTATATTTTATTTTAAAACGTTGTTATAAGAATTAATTCTATATTTCCCCCGAGAATTGCCATGATCTATCAGAAGAGAGGACATAACTAAATCCCTCCATTTCGGGCAGAATTATCAGAAAATTATAAGTAGTAGAGACCAAATTTCCTAATAACGCATATACGTTCATTTATAGGACTGAATACAATGACATTGTGATGCATTCTCCCTTTCACAATGAAGGCCGGTTCTAAAGCTTTGGTTTTCGGGTGGCAGCTGTAGTAAATTGTATGCAGTATTTTTTCAATGTTCCCGCTTCCAGCCTATCGAATTTCTTGGATAGCAGCTATGTCATATCTATTGCGATCTATTGAACTTGTACAGTTCATTCAGGAAGATACAAAGTCTTCCGGGTCTGTATAAAGTTAAAATGTTCCAAAAGGCTAATCGAAAGTCCATTTCACGGTTTCCGTATTGTATATCCGTTATAAAGATCAAGAGAACCTTCAACAACTACTCCATAATCATTTGCCATGCCCCTACGGAAAATTCACGTAAAGAGGACAATGAAGAGTTCTATGATGATTTGGAAAGAGCACATGACGCTTGTCGAAAAAGTGACATCAAAATCCTGGCAGGGGACTTCAACGCTAAGATTGGCCGAGAAATCTTTTACCATCCAACGATCTAGCCACATAGCAACCATGATGAATGCAATGAAAATGGTCAGAGAACCGTAAATTTTGCGGCCTCTTGGAACTTGGTGGCTGAAACCACACTCTATCGCGACCACAGGACACACAAAGCGACATGGAGATATCCAGACCTCAACACCTTCAACCAAATCAACTATCTTTTAATAAGTGCACGCCTTAGATCCAACTTATTGAGCGTAAGAACCTTTAGAGGAGCCAACATTGATTCCGACCACTACCTAGTGATAGCACGAATCAGAGCAAGAATCACTAATACGAGATATGAGAAGCAAGAAAAGACTACGAAGTGGAATGTCCAGACGTTGCAGACACTGATATACGCAACTCTTTCCAAGCTCATATAAGTAGAACACTACATGAGAGATGGGTAATGTCATTAATGAAGACCGTCAGGCAGTATGGGACAATGTAGAGTTGGCAATTACAAGAACTGAATCTGAATGATTAGGCCTAAAGGAACGAGAAACAAGGTCACCTTCGTTTGATGAAGAATGCCGAAGCGTAACAGATGCGTAGAACATCGCCTACCAAGCTATGACGCAGAAACGGTTCACAAGGAGACCCACAGAGGAATACCACAAACAGAGGAGGGATGAGAAGAAGATGCATAAGAAGAAGAAATTATGGGAGATAGAGGTATTGAAAGATATAGAAACTCACAAGAGTACGAATGAAAATAGGCACTTCTTTCAGAAGGTGAACCATGGTATAGCTCCTTTCAAGCCTAAAATTCAAACGTGCAGAAAAGAAGATGAGACTCTCTTGAACAATAAGGATGACATACTTCAACGGTGGGCAAGGCACTTTAGTGGCCTGCTGAATGAACAGGTTACTGAGCCCAGAACGGTAGAAGGAAATGAAGAAGAGGATATTGAACCACCAGATTTAGAAGAGGTTGTAGATGCAATCCAGAAAATGAGGAACCATAAGGCACCAGAAGAGGATGGGTTGCCGCCAGACTTGTTTAAATGTGGTAGAGAGGAACTGCACAGGCCACTTTATGACCTGATCCTCGAGATATGGGTTCAAGAGAAGAATCCTAAGCGTTGGAGCAGTGCTTTGATATACCCTCTCGATAAGAAAGGAGAACAGTAAGAATGTTCTAATTACAAAGGAATATCGCTGCTCACCTATGCTTACAAAGTATTCTCCAATATCATCTACCAAAGGCTGACCACGCATACAGAAAGAGAAATCCAGACTGGCTTCAGGAGAGGGAAATCTACAGTGGAGCAAATCCATACCCTCAGACTAATCATGGAAAGGACCCATCAAAATAATATTCCTACCCACCACCTGTTCGTGGATTCCAGGAACGCGTATGACAGTATCAAGCGCCCTATCTCATACGACACTCAGAGAAATGAAGGATCAATCAAAAGCTCATAAGCCTTATAAAAGTGATAATGAGAGAGGTGCAGGGTCCGCATACAGTCCAAACACTCTTCTGAATTTGACCCAAATAAAGGACTAAGGCAAGGAGATGCTCTAGCGTGCCTCCTGTTTAATTTGATGCTAGAAAAAGTAGAGAGAGAAACAAGTATCCAGAATAATGGCACTATATTCAATAGATCAGTTCAACTGCTCGGTTATACGGATGACCTTGATATAGTAGCGCGATCTTTAACTGCGCTTACTGAGTCTTTCTTGAGCTTGCAGAGAACTGTAGCACTCATGGGTCTGGCTATTAATCAAAACAAAACAAAATATATGTACACCTGAGGAGCTAGACCTCAGGAAAGACAAGCTGTCGTAGGAAGCTGTATCTTTGATGATCTGAGGGTGGAGGAGTTTACTTACCTTGAATATCAGGTCACAGCAACAAATAGTGTTTCCACTGAAATAAAGCCAAGGATCACAGCGGCTAATCGATGCTATTTCGGTCTGTTGAAACAGTTCCGGAGAAAGTTTATTAGCAGGAAAACCAAGATCCATTTATATAAAACTCTGATTAGGCCTGTCCTAACATACGCCTTCCAGACATGGACCCTATCCACACAGGATAGAAAAAATCTCCTGGTTTTCGAGAAGAAAATCCTTCGAAGAATCTATGGGCCAGTAAGAGGTAGGGAAGGCTGGAGAAGAAGAAGAAATAAGTAACTCCATGAGCTGCTCCAGAATATAGACGTTATGACCTTCGTTAGGATGGGACGACTTGGGTGGGCAGGACATTTACACGGATGAGTCCCGGCGAAAAGCCGTGAAGAGTCATGGAAGAAGAAATCCATTGTCCAAAAAGAGTCGGACGACCCAAGCTCCGGTGGATGGAATGATACAATACGCACGAGATCTGCTTGGGGTTCGAAATTGGAAGGCAGCAGCCAATAACCGAGCCGAGTGGCGGAGGCTCATAGAGGAGGCCAGGACCCATCGCAGTATTGTAGTGCCTACTAATAGATAGATAGGAGATCTAATTTCCATGTTATGGAATATATTATTCCGTTATGTAATATTTGAAACTATTATCTATCCGATTCACGATCTATGGAATAATACGCTGAATTTTAACATTGTAAACCATTACGCTAAATTGCACGATTTAGATATTTATGGGCATAAAACATATATTGCATTTTTTTACCCCAAATTAGATGATTTACATTAATTGCATGGCAGAATTATTTGAGAAATATTACATCTACTATTATGTAGCAGTCACGAAAATTCCATGATGCACAAAATAAAATATTTTTAAAAAAAAAAACTTCCAATATATATTAAAGCTAATTAATTATATTTATTTTTTAATATAAAAACAATAATAAATAACATTTCTAATTCAAAAAATTGTTTGTAAGCGTATCCTGAGATTTTTGGAAAAAGTTCTCTAATTAAATTTGTTTACGTTATATTCCAAAAATATCATCTTTTTCCAGTAGAGTTTTTGATGGATGACTACCTGAGAACTAGTGTAAATTATGGAACAAATAACAATGAAAGCGCATTTTAATTATTTATAAATTGAAATTCGAAATAATGGACTAGAACTCACATACTTTTTGCTAATCGAGAAAATCAATATTTATCTGAATATAAGAAGATCCCGAATAAAATATGTAAAGTACCCGCTTTAAATATGTAAATCCAGTTTGTTAAACATTTTAGTTTTTGAGGTAGGCTGTTCACAGACACAAACAGAACATTTTCCCAGACTTGGTTTTTAGGACTCCCAGACCTCAAAACATGTATTTCTATCGAAAACTGGAACTTGAAATGTTCTTCTATAGATAAATAAAAGTGAAAATGTAGGATATTTAAAAACACTTCACCAATTAAAACATCACATTTATCTTTAATTTGAATATGTTCATGATTTCATTTATTATATTAAAATGTTAAAACACTAACGCTTGTGAAGCGAGCAAGGGAAACACATACATAAATACACTTAATATATTTTAATCTTAAAACTTATTTTTACCCAATATAAGGTCCTACAGGACGGAAATGCCATACGTTTTATATCGTTGTGATAATAATTTCAAGGATTGGGAGAGAATCAGTGTCTTTTTTATCACAACTTTAAGAAAGTAATTTAAAAATGCAGGGTTTTAAAACTCCAATGGTAATGAGTGAACGATTCAAGACAGGGCCGGTAGGATTTTACAAATTTCAATGGGGATGCACACTAATACTGAAAATTATTTTCTTAAATGTTGGTCAATCTGTCCGTACGCTATTTCTATAAGTGGCTCAACCTATTTTTCATCTTGTAAAATCTGAATCGAGTTTCTGCGTAATTTCGGCACGGGTCAGCAAGTTTATATAAAATATTACTCGACCCAAAATCAAAATTAACATTAATGAAGTAGCTTCCAGTAATTATATAATAATGCCCTCCTACGAAACATGATAGGCCCTCTGTAATAACCTAATCGACATTTAAGTATTCTCAAGTACTTACCATCCAGCTTAAGATTAAAAGCGGTTTTATGCTGAGACCCAAGCTGCACAATTTAATAACTATCTCATTCCCAACTCTCTTTGCAATCTCTATAATAAAGTATGCAAATGTTGAAAGTTTCACTTTATTATGAACCTACCACGCCAGAAATTTCTTAAAACATTATTCTTAATTAAATTGAAAGTATTATGGCGAAGTTGAACATTTAACATTAATATTTGATATATTGCAGTGGTAACGATTAAAATATTTAGACAACAAAAGGGGAAAAAAACTTTACCGCTATAACAGGGAGTCTCGCAAAGAAGCTATAAGAAATTAATTTTCCATATTTTTCCCAGACCATTATTGAATCTATAATAATTATTACTTTGTTAAGCATGCATAAATAAATAATGGTAACATATTATTTACAAATATTTTCACTTATCAAATCTTGATAATTATAAATATAATAAATTGGAAGAAAGTATGTTGACTGTGGGTAATAATTAACAGAAAGATGGTCGACTAAAATAGTACAAAAACTATTTGGTAAGAGACGTTTCATCTCACTTTACCGTGCTAAAAAAAAAAAAAAATACTGACATCTTGAAATAAGTTAACAGTGAAAGAGAATAAGAGGGGACTAAAAAAATATACATAAAAATTATGTGAAGAATGATATAAAAATGAATTAAGATAGTAAAAATAAGATTTACAGCGACAAGCATAAAATAATAAATAAATACATTAAATGAATAAAGGCATAAAATGAACAGGAAAAGTAATAACCAATATAGAAGTACATATAAGAGAAATATAAAAAAAATATATATATAGTACTCGCCAATTGACGGAAAATTAAGGAAATAACATAAGAATATTTTTTTATCAATATGATGAGGTGAAAAAATTTCCAATTTAGAATAAAATAATATTCTATTTTTTTTTTTTACGATGTTTCGGGTTTCATGTTCATATACATTGTATCCTACAATTAATTTAATATTATCAACAATTTTTTTTATATATTATATGTATACAATTAAAATCTTATTATCTATATTGACTTCATTTTGTTAATTACATTTATTTCTATCATGAAATATTGCCATGTGTATACATAGGAATTTTACTATATCACATTATTTAAATAATGTCCTTCACTACTGATTCATTCACTTATCCCTGTAGCACAAACCAATACTATATTAGGCAATACCTCTTTGGATATATCGATGTCTATTATAGTGTTGTTTTTGAAGTTAAATTTATGGTTTAACATCATGCTGTGGTAAGCCAATTCTGTTCACTTTATATTTTCGACATTTTTACAGTTTGTGATGTGTTGTTTCCAGTTTTTTAGATGTCCCTCTATGTTTTCCTAAAAATTTTCACAGTCAAGCTTTAGAAGAACTGGAAGATTATTGATGATTGACCGAGTGTATAGATGAATGGAATATGGTCCGGGTGCGGTCAAAAAAACTCAAATAGTAAATAATTATACTATTTTTTTTACAATGTTTACTTTAAAATTATTTCCGTTATTGTGGTGTGTTAACTGCCATCCCCACTCCTCCCAATACAAACGGCTCAGTCTGACTTTGACTTCCATCAAAACAGGTATGAATTCTGTCTCATCATTTGATTTTATTCTTTTCTTTTTTCATCTCTTAATTTGTACTTTCTTCTCTTATTTTATCTCTTATCTATCTGTTACTATTACCCTTTTCATTTAATGTTTACAACCTTTAATTATTCTTATTATATTTTACTTTCCATTGTATACTCCTGTTATGTTCCACTTATGTTTATTCTTTTTTGTAACTATGTCAAGTGTTTGTATCTTTTTTAGCCCTGTTGAAGCGCTGCAACGTGGGGCGAAATGTTGGCTCAATAAAAATAGTATAATTATTTACTATTTGAATTTTTTTGACCGCACCCGGACCATATTCCATTCATCAAGCTTTATATATTTTCATTTTATCTATTTTGTCTTTCATGTGATTGTATAACCCTGGCTTGATATTGCTATGATCATATTCTAGCAATATTTTATGAGTATAAAATGCATTTTATTATTTAGGCTAGGTATGAATTGCAGTTTGAAGAGTTTATTATTGTCATCATTCAATGTTTTGCCTTTCATCCGGCAGTTTTTAATAAATCCGGAAGATAAGAATAAATAAAGGTCAAGAAAAATCTATTTAGTAATAATAATGTCAATAAATTGTCTTCTATGATAAAAAACATCCGGGACTAGATGAGCTGTATTAATAGTAAATAATAATCAATTGAACCATATCAATAATAATAGCCCATTTCCTCTAAATCTAGAATATCACGAACCCTCTAAAATTATTTAATTTACACATTAGTATAATTGTAGAAAATTTTATTTATAAATAATGATCCCGTCATAGTAATACACTCCATATGTAACAAGCTTGCATACATTTTTTAATCGAGTCTAGTTAACAGTAAACATAAAATTTTAATCTTGAAATAATTTTAAAACAGCAAGTACTCGCTAAATGTTTAATTTGAAAGTCAATCTCCTTTACCTACTGAACGTTTACTTGCAAAGCGAGTCTCTTTTATATTTTCTTCAATCAGTCTAGACTAAAGTGTATTGAAAAAAAAAAGAAAACTTTGTCTAATATTTTTAAAGAAACAGGTATACACAATCCAATTTACATAGAACTTCTTAGCTCTAATAAAAACGCTAAGGAAAAAAAAAAAAAAAAAAACGAGACATTTATTTTGCCCCATTAACTTGAGAGAATCTTAAAGTACGGTATCATTAAAAATAATGATGAAGCCCGTTGACAGCTTAGGATTTGAATAAATAAACAAATGCTCTTCCAAGTCACTCTAATTTCGCTAATGAAGAATCATGACTAATCGGCTTTTCGTTCAACAAAATCAATATTGCGAGGGAGATTGGAATCGAATAGAAGAAGGAAAAGTTCCGCTAATAAAAAATGATAAAAATACAAAAAAAAAGGAAAAAATAATAACTACTTTTCTAAATTATAGAACACTTAAACTTAGTCCTTAGAAAAGAGACAATGAGATCATTTCCCCAATAATTTTTTTTTAACTTTTTTTATTAATATTTAAAACTGTATAAAAAAAATATATACTACTAAATTTGGTGTTAGTTATTCAATGGAATGACGTGTCGAGAATCTAATTTAAAAAACTAAAACGTTTAGTATAAGAAACTACGATAAAATATTAGTGCATTTTTTTTAATTTATTTTTTTTTATTGGCTTATAGACCTTGGATATCCTTAGACACTTCCTCAACTTCTATCATGGACGATGGATTTTCAGTATATTGCGCGGTGTTCAGTCACATCCTTGTACAGCCTACCTACTCATCTGAGCTCTGACGTCCCTTGGTCTGTTAGATATGCGGTCATAGCTAGGAAGCGAGTCGGCAGGGGCTCTTGCAACTAGTCCTGTCAAATTGCAATTTCTTTGCTTTTATATCAAGTGTGAACTTCATCAAATTCTTGTCCCACTATCACCCTGAAATATTTACCTTCATATTTTCCAGTTTTTTTTTTCGTTTTGTAACTGTAAAGGGTGGCAGTAACTTTCTATGTATCACTACCGTACAGTACCTCGGACTTAATTAAGCACGAGGTTGTTATACTTCAAATAGAGTCCCAATAGGTTATTATCATTAAAATAGCTAATAAACGCTACTCAGAGAGGTTAATTTTCCAAGCATGGTGAGGGGTGAAAATAAATATCCGGAATTTCACCTAACTCCCATATTTAAGGAAATTTGGAAATCTAAAATCTGATCGGAACCAAGCTAGACTCCAAAAAATTGTCGTTTTAGGTAAAACTAAAAACTAAATATGGGACCACTATTATGATACAATGAAAAATTTCTAATGAGAAACCATGTCCTATGAGTTCAGCCAACGTCTATCGCCTATCGAATTTCAAATAACTAATTATTTCTTTTATCTTTACTTATCTTATTCATTCAGTAATAATAGCAATTAAAATATTACTATTTCACATGATTACGGACACCTATCCTTACAATCAATCATTAGTTCACATATCATAAAAGTTGCATTTAATTTATGAATTTTCCCAAATTATATTTAACTACAGTAAATTTTATTTGTTGTCTAAATTTTACAAAAAAACTTACACAGAAAAAAGTGTATACGTATAAATAAATAAAACCGATGAAATATAATCTGAAATGTAACAACATGAAGATTACCTTAACAATCCATGTTTTGTTCTTTTACGAACAGAGAGTTAAGAAGAGATGATTTATCACAGTTACAAATTTCTTTTAATGATGGATATTGCGAAAAAGAGGGAGAGTGCTAATTCATGATTATTCTCATAAAATTTGAATAATTTTCAGATTTCTGTAATTGGTTAAATTATCAATTAAGTAAACCTAGATTCCAATCAATACGATCAAATTCATAGTAATTCATTCGACAGAAAAAATAAATAAAATTAATAACAGTAGTTCGGCAGTTTAAGTCGAATACATTTCAATTTGACAAAAGAAAACTATAAATTCAAAAAACAAAGAAACTAACTCGAAGAGAGCGGAAACAACGAAAAAAAAGAAAATCCTTTAGAACACGACGAAAATTTCTTTTCATGGTTGCCGAATACTTACAACAGCCCCAAGAAGAGGAGAATTCTCAGAAATAACACTGAAAGCGGAATCCAGGGACATGATTTACATTTTTATCACTTTACACAAAGAATTTTCTGTTAATAAAAATGAATTCCAGGAAATTATTATTTCGCCAGATTTTATTTGTACAATCTGGAAAAGCAAGATTTCTAAACATATGATGACGTCAGTATGTTTCAATAAGAAATCACTATGAACAAAAAAACAAAGGGAAAAAGGAAAGGAGAAAAGGTATTTTATATGCAAAGGCTTAGACCCTTCTATATGAGAAAAAGGTCGGGTCCTCAACTAAAATTACTTCTTATTCTTATCTACAATTGTGATCCTATTCTTCTCGTCGAGGAAAATTTTCAATTTCCATCAGGAAGAAAACTATGTAAAAAGCTTTTTAGAGAGCTCTACGAGATTATTAAGATGGTGAATATTAAATCAGCTAATTAAAAAGGCTTTAGAGGTTTTAATTACAAATATTTGCCCGAACTATCTGGAAACTCATCGTTTTCAATATAAAAAAAATATATTCAGCTCTTGTAAAGGTATTGTAAGCTTCTCAGAAGTGATTTTAAAAGTCTTTATAAATCTCAAACCATAAAACACGGAATAATAACAGTTTAAGAATTTTTCTTTTCACACTGACATTTACTTTAGAAAATAGAATCTAAATTCAATGTTGAATATATCCACCAAAAGACTATACAAGCGCCCAAGAGGAGAAAAAGGGCAGTTTTTTCAACCCAATTTTTGATTACTTAATCGAAAACTAGGTATAACTACTAGTCAAAATTGATGAGTCTGCCAAGTATAGGTAGGGGAAATAATAAATTGTGGCTGTTTCAAAACGTTGAAAATCATTAATTTTTTATTCGGAGCTCTACATTTTTACAACTATCAACAACAATAGAAAATCTAAGAGAGCATCATTTAAAGTAGAGTAAATTTGCTAAAATGTAAGCCATAATAGAGCTATTTACGTTCAATAGTTCTCAAAATATTGCCTTTTAAAAAGCAACATTTCATAAAAATGTACTGAAATATCAGTAGTTAGTGAATTTATTTTGAGAAATCTATATCTAAGGAACTATGTGACGTACAGATATCTATTAGCTCTCAAATTAAAGTTACTTTAATGAAATATAAAGTAGTCTATGACGTTTATTTTCGTAGGAATAGTAGTTTTTATGAAATTTGCTAAAATAAATTGATTTATAGTTGTTCAGACAACAAGTTTGATTTATGAAACGTAAAGGTGATAAACTACTTTATAGTACATTAAACTAGCATTAATTTAATCGCTAATAGACAGCTATACCTTGCATAGTTCCTGAAATATAAATTTCTAAAAATAAATTCACTAACTACTGATATTTCAGTACATTTTTATGAAGTGTTGCTTTTTAAAAGGCAATATTTCGAGAACTATTGGACGTAAATATTTCTATTAGGGCTAATATTTTAGAAAATTTACTCTTCTTTAAATAATGTTCTTTTACATTTTCTAGTGTTGTTGGTAGTTTTTAAGATATAGAGCTCCGAATGAAAAATAATTGTTTTTTTAAGGTTTTGAAACAGCCGCCATTTTTTATTCCTCCTACCTATCCTTGGCAGACTCATCAGTTTTGACTATTATTATACATAGTTTTCATTAAAGTAATCAAAAATTGGGGTGAGATAACTGCCTTATTTTCTTCCCGGTTCTTGTACTACTACTAAGTACTTGAATATTACAAAACTAAGATTCAATTATTTGTTTATTTAATTTGGAAGACAATATACTTTTTAATGTAAATTAATGAAATAAAGATTCCAATAAATACATTTATGGCATTTAATATAAATGATTTGATAAACATGAATTACCTTGCCTGTTATATGAAACAACATTACATTTAAAGGGAATGAAAATATTAGAAACTTAACAATAAATGGAGATTTCTGCTTTGAAGAATATTTTAAACATTCCATTCTACATAATACCTAATTTTTCATTTTTCTAAATTTTAGATTATTGTATTTGTTAAAAGTGTAGAATTCATTGCTACAGTTTAAAACAAATTAAAAATATATATTTTAAATAAACAAATAAACAAAACAACTACTCATTTCTTCAGTAAACATAAATCACTTAACAAATAAAATCGTTTCAAAAATACATGAAATAAGATCCCAACCTGATTTAAAAAATACCGTAAACGTTAATTTAAAAATAATTTTGTGCAGGCTTATTGTCAATCTTAATATTTTTCATCTGAAAAGTTATAAATAATACTAAAAAGTATAAAATAAAAATTAATTATGATGATTCATAGATTAAAAATGTTTATGCTATTGTTTTGTATGAAAATAGATGTTATGATCGTGCTAATAGTTTGGTATTATTAAACAATGATTCTTCTATTGAATAAATGATATCCGGCAAAGAATTAGGAGTCAAAATAAATACAAAAAATACATGGTTAGCAGCAGAAATGGGGATGCGTTTGGTAATGCGTTTAATTGTGTACAGAAATTAAAGAGCCTGGAATTTATACTAATATTACAGTTCGGAATGTAGCTTACGGAAGCGAAACTTGGGCTCTATATTCAGTGAAGAACAAAGCTGAACTGGAGACATTAGATGGTATGGCGTGAAGAAGATGTGAGGATTGAGTTAGGCTTTAGGTTTAGATTATAACCTAGTGGACTTAGGTTTCGACTAAGGCCAGAGCAGGTGTAATACTGGAAATCATTGAGGACATCGGCATGAAGATCCCAACTTGAAAATATTAATATTAAATATTTAAAATTGTAAAAACATTTTACTATAAAATATATAATAAGACCAATACACAATATAATAGAACAATAAAATTATAAAAACAAAAGCAATCAACCACATCAATTGGTTGTTAACTCAGAAGCTAGCAGACTATAGACCAACATTCAACCACTGAACCATAAGCTCTGTACTATCAAATTTAATTGGGTAACAAGCAGCCACATAAATGGGACCTGACCGTCGAGGATTGTAATTATCCTGCATGGGAGGTTGGCTATTTGATAATCCCCTTGTAGCATGCAGGACAAATGCGGTACTTGTAGCGCTGATGCGGAGGTAAAATGTAGAAATAAAATAGCTTCAAGTGGGAAAAGACCATTTAGTTGTGTTGGTGGGTCATTCAGATACTTGTAATGGCCTTGTAAGGAAAAGATGAGCCATTAAGCCCAACAGTGAAAGCGTTGCACCATGTAGTAAAATATTACACTGCTCAAAATTAAAAAAAAAAATCTTGGACCAGCTTCAGCTTGCACACTCCACGAATAACTAAAAATATGTCAGAATATCTAATAAGAGACCAGAAATTCAAACTCATTTCACTCTACTTCCGAGATATGTTTGTCTTTTTTTATATTGTAAGATGAAATTACACTGTAAATCAATAATTAATAAACTATAAAATAAAATTATAAGTACCAATTAAAGGGAGAAAAAAATAATATTACTAAGTCAATGAAAATAAAACTGTTCACAAGTCAATGAAACCATAATTTTAACTTGTCAGGCGTTATACAGTAAATATTGTCAATTCTAAAGGATTACACATTCAAGAAATGCAAACTGCAAACATACTTATACTATTTCTATAAATAAAATATTAATATTCACTAACAAATTAACCTTTCCAGTCATAAGCTGAATATTTTTTTAATTTAATTAAATATGATCTCACTGTCAGAAGAATAAACATTTTCGAAAAAGGAAATAACGGATAACATTGTAGAAAACATATATGTCTTTATTTCATTGGTAAAGTTCCTATCAAGGTTAATTATAATTATAAATATTTATCCCATATTTTTAATAAATTAATTTTACTTAATATCTCTGCATAGTGTTGGTTAAAAAAAAATATGAAGAGATATTAGGTAAAATTAATTTAGGAATAATATAGTATAAATTATAATTAACCTTGATGAGAATTTTACAAATGAAATAAAGAGGAAAATTAACAAACATGTAGTTATTATAAATAATTTTAATGTTAATATGTTTACATAATGTTTTAACGTTTGATAGAGATATTTTTTGAACTGACCTGGGCAGAATAGCCTGCAAGCAGTTGTGTTTTTAAATTAATTAGTTCAAAAGTTGTATTAAGGTAAGATAAATTATAAATAATATTGTCAAGTAATTTGAATTGTTGAGGATCATAGATGTAATAAAAGCTGTTTTGTGATAGATTGTCCCTGAGGATGGCCGAAACGTCGGACTTGTAAAGAAAAGAAAATGTTTTGAGACTATAATAGATAAAATTTAAATTATTTCTTTAAACAACATTAACCAGTCAAAAGAAAGTAATTAAGATTATAAATAAAATAATATATCTTCTTTCAAAACCATTAGAAGATTTAGAGCTTAAAAAAACAGGGAGAGATTTCAATTACGATTCATAAAGCTTCTTGCTTGTATATGCAAATCGAGCTCACAATCAGAATGCTCTATAGCTAGGGGTAAATTAAATTCAAATTTTAATATTTTATTTTTGATAATGATATTCATTCAGCAATTTTATGTAATTCAATTTCCATCATAATAAAATTACAATAGACTTCAATAATAGTAACTCCATACTCCAAAGAAGTTATGAATTTAAAAAATAATTAAGTATCTGGAATTGATGGGATGCTAGCAGAAGTTCTAATAGTAAGAGATATTTGAGTCCATATGAAAATTTAATGAATTTGTGTTTATAGGCATAATTAAAATTGTAATAGTAATAAAGTTTTAATAGTAATATTTCGAATATTCGAAGATATTTATAATAACTAAAAGTATATGTATAGCTACAACCACGAGAGAGTTATTAGATTACACGAGCCTGTAATATCATTACAGTCAGAGTGCCACGTCAAAGAAAGGCAGACACACTCACATCAAACGAACAATAGGTAAAGAGATCCAAACATTAACCAAAATTAATTAAAATATCCATTTAGAACAAACTATTCAGTTCTAATGATTCCTTCTCACAACGATAAATAAAATCACAAAATAAAAAAGACACCTGACACTAGCTCGCCACTACCATAAAAAAATAAAGCTGGTTAAAACCAAGGCTTACAGGCTTATTCACCTGATAACATCTCTTATCTTTTTTCTCCACCTCAAATTACTAATAGTCATAAGTATTCTCAGACCGGCCATCCTCTACGGAGTACCTACGTTGGCTAACATTGCACGTACAACAGTTTCAGAATAGTATCCTAAGACGTATTGCAAAACATATTACTTTACAAAGAGTGAAAACTGACTACATCCATACGACACTTGGACAGCTGACAGTGCCGAATTTAACACACAGAGGCACATCAAATTCTCTGATAGCCTCCAACATTGTACTAACCCACTATTTCAGACACTAATAGGATGCACACAAAGGTGGCAAACACATGTTAACAGTCGTTTTGTATCTCTTTCCTCATTCCCTTCTTAAAATACATTTCAAATGCGTTAAAACAGATTCCAACTAATCTTATTACATCCCATATATTAAACCCTATACAATCATTGGACTTCGAAAGAAAAAAAAATATACATAATAATTAGAGGAGCAAATCTTTCCTAACATATCATCGCAAAACATTTGCTACTTTTATCTTCTTAATTGAGTGCGTCAAATAAAAAAAAGGTGATTATATACCTTATAATAATGGATTTATTTAAACTAATTTCTCAAAGCTGCGACCATTAATCTACGTAACGTGGCTCAATATTAGAATTGACTCCACACGCAACGCCTCGACTAATCTTAAAGCAGTAAGATTAACTAAGCGAACCGTTGCGTGAATAGTTAGAGGCAGATACCCTCAGCTGGAATTAAAGAAATACGGAAATGGAATGAATATGGAGTTCTATCAACAATATATAAAGAAAAAATATAAACAATAATTAAAAAATATTTTTCAAGCATACATGGGAAAAAAAAAAAAAAAAAGCACCACTATAAAAACAATGGTCCGCCGAAATTAGATGGGGGTTTTCACCGTCAGACAAAATTCAATATCAAGTTTCTTTTGGTACAAAAGTATAGCTTTTGAATGTTTGCTTCAAGCACCATCAAACTGCATAATCTCGAGATACAAAACAACTCTGTCAGCCGAATTTAATAGGCTACCCGTGGGAAGGATTGAAAAAATATCTTCGATCAATGGGCTGTAGGATGCATAAAATCTAAATTTTTAATTTAGAACGGCAGGGAAAGTTTATTGGCTATTGGAGGAGGGGGAAAGGGAAGAGAAAGAGGAAGTGTATATTCATAGGTGCTTGAGGCAAACCATCTTAGAAAACTGCACTGCAGTTTCTGGCATCTAAAATATTTGCAGTTTCATGAACAATTGAAACATGTTACCTTGAAAAAATACGTGAAACCGTTACGTCGCATCTCTCTCCCCTTATTTTGGAGGCGCCACTTCGGAATGCCAATTATTGATTTGGTAGACAAGGGCAAATCGAATGTTAGATCATATCCGAAACTTTGCATTCCAAAACCACCTGAATACATGTTCAGATTGAAAATATTTTTATTTTTTCAATAAACATTTTTGATAATTATCACCAGGTAAAAGGATTATTATTATTGTTTTTTTAACTCTTAAATAACTCCTGATTAAACTATTTTGGTATAAATTATTTTAAATCATGATAATCTACATATCACTACCTAAACTGGTATTTACAAAAAAAATATATATATTTTAAACCTGAAATTGGACTTTGCTAATTTTATAATGTAACGCCTCATTTAATGGATGTATGAACGAAAGATTTCACCACATAGTAAATATATTTTCGACGGGACTCTGAGGCTAGAGGAAGTTTCCTCCTTCCAGGAAAATAAAAATAGTAAAGAAGCGTAAACATTAAAATACAAATTAAAAACAAAGATTTAAATAATTAACTAATATTAGGTCGAGTCATAAGTTACTTCTGATGCAGCTAAGTAAAATCTATTATTCATACCAACCCGCAATAAGTTACAATGACAAATTTTGTTTTCACTATAAAGATGAGGCTTCATTTAGTCTTATCAACTGCTATGTGTGATACACGTTTCGTTTACACTGTTGTTGTTTTTTTAAAATCTGAAATAGAAGGTTTCTGAATGGAAAAACGTTCAATTCTAAAGAGCATCGAAAACATCTTCAAGTCTGAACCAACCACATTTCACAGGAAGGAATTGATAAACTTCCAGGAAGATGTGGAGAAGATTATAGATAATAGTGGTGAATACATAGTAAATTGATATAATTTTATTATTTAGTAAGCGCAATATAAATGTCTGATAAAAAAAAAAAAACAGGTAAATTATGACCTAATATATTTTTTTATGCTTTTTATCGTTTAAAATCCAAATTGGTAAAGTTTCCTTTAAAATGATTGAAAAGATCGAGGTCCGTTAGGATCAAAGCAAAACGATTCCCTTTCTCTAATTTTATTTAATTAGGTAATGGAATATTTCATCAGAGAAAAACCTTGACTTTGATAGATATTTTACATCTCTCAATTTTATTATTTTCCTATAGAATGTGGAAAACGTTGAATAATACCGCCTAATGAAGATGAAAAAAATTATTTAAAATAAGCCATACTTCAACGATCAAAAATTTGTGAAACAGAGAGAAACATCATTTTCGAAATATTTGAGACGACTATTCATGATACAAGATTACTACGAGATAAAAAGATTTTTCCTGAATATTGTTTAATAACATGTGGTCTGTATGTTTTTAATGAAATTCATTTATCGCATAATAAAATCCAATATTTAAATGAAAAAACTTTTAAAAAAACTTAAGTGGATTTGGAACGTAAAGCCTCACATACCCTTCAAAAAAAAAAAAATTATAAATAAAAGTATTTGATTATTTCCTAAAATAATAATTTGTTTTTAGGTTATAAATTTATAATTTACATCAATAAAAGAATATATATATATTTAATTATTGAACTATATAAAATAATAGATCTCTATATTTAAACTTGTTGTCATTATGGTAATATTAACAAGATATAATTTATCAATTTTAAAACGCACTGCCAATAATATGCACCCAATTTATATTAAAATAAATCCTTATAAAATATATTGAACAAAACAGTTACACAGAATACTAAAAGAGAATGTTTTATTTTTTTTCGGTAGGACTAAAAATATTTAATTGGAATACTCATTAGAAAAGCGCTCCATTACTTTTCCTTTATCAAGTATCTGAGTAATATTTTTTCCTGGATATAATAAACTGTAAATAAATTATTTTTTCATAGGATTAATTAAAACTCATACTATTAAACAAAATACTTAATTTTTTAAAAGAATAAATATAAAACAAAAAAATAAAAATTGATCGATTATTTTTTTTTTTAACATTTCGACAAGGGAAAAAATAATGTCCTTTAGTAATATGATGTTAAAGAATATATTCCTATAAAATCCTGACCTGGATATGCACCGACCTTGTGATGAGTATCTTTTCAAGATCTGACAGTCAATGAAGCTAAGGAAGACAATAGACTTCTATTCCCCACTCCACTTCTCCGTCCAAGTCGACTTGAGAAACCTAGTCTCTTGCTTTCCAATGAATTTAGTAGTGGTTTATCATAATATAAAACTCAAATAATAATAAAGTTCGACTTGAATTCACCATTTTCTTTTATTAAAAATATCTGAACTTACTATTTAAATAGTAACTCAATAATATCGAAAACTAATAATATAACTCTAAGCTTCAAAAAAAATTAATTAATCGTTAACAATTCATCATAGAGGACCCGATAGCTGAGCGCGTATGTATGACCTTCAAAATCGTTTGTTTAGAAAGTTGTAGGTTCAATTCCCACCTGGGTCAATCAATATTTATTTCGCGGCGACCCTTGAAAATGAATCTTGACATTTTCACTCCGAGGCTGTATAGGACATCAATAGAGGTCTTGATAAAAAAAACAAAAAGTATTATATCAAATTAGTAGTATGATTTACCTGTAGTTAAAATTATCAATATATTATATCAAATAAAAACCAATAAACGAAAATAACTGCGATGTCACTGGATTGAATTGAAAAGAGTGGGAACCCATTTATGAATTTGAGAAACAAGCAAAACAAAGAAAGAAGGTAGGGGTGAAAACAAAATACAGGACTATACCTTTAGTGGTCATGTGTTAAGGAAAATGACAGAGCGGCCAAAGATTAATGGTTCTAGATGAGAAGATGAGTTCTGGAAGGTGAGAAAATCCATTTCCTAATAATAGGGCATGGTCCCAATGATAACGCTAAATCGGACGAAGATAAAAGATAATTTCTTCAACGACCTGCAATAAAAATTCGACAATTGTAAAGGCACTCCACTAATTTTTAATTATCTAAACGGCAGAGTAGTTTGGAGAAAGGAAAGAAGTGCAAATCAAAATTCAATAACCATAGAGGCACATTCCGGCTCAGTTAGCGGAACAAGTTCTACTCAAGAATTATAGATGCAAGGACAACAAATGTTATAATCTGACGGATCAGAAAGGTACAAATTTAGAAACTCGAGGAGCATACTGGACATAATTTTTTACTTTGAGGGAGCTCATGGAGAGGTCAACTGAGAAAGGGGAAAGAGCTTTCTTTGAGCTCAGTTGTTCTGAAAAAGGTATTTAAAAGAGTCAAAAAGAGTGATATAGAAGGTGTCTGGTCTGAAAAGCCAGTAAATATTGGCAAAAACCTGGCTGTAAGCATTTCCTTTAGCAAGCCAAGAAACAGACAAGAAAGGTAACTTTAACTAAAGGGAGTTTAAAGTGACACATGGAATATACTAGCTATGCTGTCCGAGTTATTTGGTCTTTATATTAGACTTAGACTCGGAGCTAAGGAAAGCTAAACCTAGACTGGGTCATGGGGAACCAATGCTTCTTTACCCAATGCTCGCATATCCCATAACATCACACAGTAGCTGACAATGACGGAAATCCATAGAGTTATATACATGTGGTTCAATAAGATTTGTTCAAAAACAAACATGGATATTGACATAGGAGGAAAGAAATAAGAGTAGGAAGAAAACCACACACACCAAAGAGAATCTGGAGGTGCTACTCGATTCGGAGAGGTTTCTTCATTAGAAGAGAGAAGACCAGCAAGACGAAGATGCCATTGTACATATCAAGGTTGATTCCTATTCCTTCAAAATCCTTAGAGGCATGAACTCTCATCTAAAAACAAAGGGATCAGATTCACACAGAGATCCAGAACCTGAGAAAAGTTTAAAGAAAAATCAAGAGAGACAATCAGCTCGAAATCTCAAAGATATCCAGAACAAATCACTCAAATACAACCAGCAGAAATCACTCTAGAAGAATAAATTAAGATGATCTGGGCACTTCGTGAGGGTAACCCAATGAGACGTGGGTGGAGGGAAGAAAATCCGGAGGATCACAAGGTAGGAAGGTGTATTAAAGACATTTTGCAGAACTGGAATAGAAGAAGAGAGTTAATGTAGAAGAAAACACATAGTCCAGGATCATTGATAATGGTAAACAAATAACAAAAAAATACAATAATATAAAAAAAATAAAATGATAAACAAAAATTAAACTACACCAAAAAGAATTGAAAAATATTATATTCAGATTTTTCTTTAACTAATAAAATCAGATATCGTTTTCAAATAAAATCAATAATTACGATTTTATCATAAATAAATTACAATACTTGTAATGAATGAATATAATTGATGTGTTTGATGAATATACTTGTGATGAATTTCGAATTTATAATACACATAAGGTAACCTACCGTATATGATATTACAATTAATTTATTAAAAAAAGAATTTCTTACTAACCTTTTAAACTTAAGCGGGAAACAATAAAATGAAATTGAATCATAAAAATTACACACCAATATTTAAAAACATAAAACCATACCGAATGAGATCAGTATGATAATGACAAACCATACCGAATGAGATCAGTATGACACTCAGAAACCCTATTCATCAACAGGTTATCTAAATGTATGGATCTCCAAAGTTAGAGGTCGTCTATTTCTAAAAATAAATGTAATGATTGAAAATTTACTCATGTAATGTATTTCATCTGTTTCACATTATATATTGTGTAAACTTTCACTACACAACATCCGTGAATATCAATGACAACATGTACTACATATAAATTTTAACAATAATTAGAGGGTGGCTTCGGAGAAAAATATTTTTAGGTATCAAAAAGCGATCATAGAATCCAATTTTAAAACAAATATTAAAAAAAAAAAAATTAAATATCCTTAATAAATTAATTGTTGTGAAACCACTTCATATATTTGAAAACAATGACATTTTACAGCCAGTTAGAAAATTGCGATAAATAATATAATTTAATGGGCCTATAAAGCGACACGAATCGATCCTACTAAGCCGTCATTTCATTTTTTTTTTTTTAGTTCAAGCAATGGAACAGGAAATTCCTTCGGGACCAATCAAATTACAGCCAGAGAGCTCATCATAACTCAATTCTGTGACACCTCAACTCTTTTCAACATCAAAATCAGAAAATTTGTTTAAGACGATCTACGAATAACGTAAATATACTCGAGTAAAATAAAAAAAAATGGAAAATTATAAAACTTTAAATAATATAGAAGTCATAAAAAAAAAAAAATAAGCTGAGAAGGACAAAATCAAATTTTTCAAATTTATATGTACAAGGTATACGCAATAAACATTTAATTTGTATCATTGCATTTAATGTTTTAAAAATTACTATGTTAGTCATAATAATATCAAACATTAATCTTTATCAATGTAACTTTTTTAAAAGTATAAATAAAAATTATACCTCAATTTGTTTTTTAGTTCTAGTTGAATAATGCAGTTATTAAATAGTTTTAATTTCTATAAAATGAATATTTTTTACGAAGTATTTTTTAAATGCCTGTTTTTACGACTGAAAATTAAAAATATAAAACAACACATAGTTGTTTATGTTATAATTATGATAGTTTTATTGCTGAATGATTGAGAAACAATAAACAGTGAACGATACTCCGTTACTGATTCACAGTGAATGTTGTTACACCTTAACTAACAGTTTTAATAACTGAGTGAATCTCAGTTTTATTCAATTAAGCAGCAAACTATTAAGACGTATTCAAATGACTTGACTAAGCTGGAACAGTGGCCCCATTTCAAGTGACACAACACCGATACGACAATTCGGTACATTTCGTGTACAACTACGACACGAGGAACCTGTCAACTTCAAAAACCTTTATCTATTTATTTTCGTTGAAAACACGTGGGACGAGCCGCGATCACAACTTATATTAGGCGCCATGAACAGTTCGAACTATGAAGACTTAGCACTTTATTCCTTAAATAAAAAATAGTTCATTTTCCGTGGTAAAATTAAAAAAAAAAAAAAGTGAAGTAATCTAGTTAGTTACCTTTAATTCAGTAATAGACTTCTCAGGTACAAGGAGTCAACCCAGCTGGAGTGTTGGATCTGTACTGGCGAATCGATGGCATGAGGACCAGTGCTGCGCTCTTTGTCGTAACGGAATACCTATCTCGGAGAATCATATCGCACATCAAAGTATAATTAAATGTAGCCGATAAATGGTAATAATAGGGATTTAATCTTGTAACGATGTGTTACCTAAATGGAACATATAAACATCTTACGCCTGTCCTGCCTTAAAGCATTTGTTAACTCGGCATAAGTGACGGCTGATTCATTGTAATATTTATTTCTAATGCATTTAATTTTCTAAATATTTAATCTATTCAAATGTTTAAAAATATCGATAAACCACGATGAAAAATAGTATAAAAAAAAGCAAAATATTTCTAAGATTTGCTTGAAAGTTACTAAAACATAGTACATAATCGTCTGACAAACTTCAATTCATAATAAAATTATAATCATTCGTTAATAAAATAATACAACCTAACATAATTATAAAGTTTATGCAATTTTATAAATAACTAATTAATGAAAAATTCATTGATAGGTAAAATTTATCTTAAATAATAGATAACGGATTCTGGATGAAATTATATATAATGCGATATGTAGAATAAAGATAACCGTATAATCCGTTATTTGAAAATAAGGATCAACTTAAATTTATCCATCATATTTAATCTTGAATAATCAATTAAAAATAGAGCATTGGAAAGAATAAATAGAAAAATAAAAAACAAAAAAAGAAAAGATTTATACATTGACATTTATTTTTAAACATGATTTCTGACATATTTGACCAAAAAATAAAAGGTAAAACATATGACACATAATAACCACGACGAAGACATTCATTTTTGTTTGCCTTGTTAGAAAGTTCTATATAATGTTGTGAATATATTCCATATAACAATGTTTTATTTAAAATAAATGTAATTGCAACATTCGTTTAATATAACAATTTAGTAACAAAAAAAAATTACTTTTTTAAGTTAATTATAGATTTAACACTATGCGTTTAATTAACAAACATTATTTGTCTTCCGATAAAAAAATTATTCAAATAATGCCAACGTTTGTCTAATAGTGGTGCAATAGTAAAAAAAAGTTAATGCCAATTTTCTAAAGTCGAAAATACCTAAAATTATATGCAAGAATTCTCGTTCTTAATCTCCTTTCTTTCAGCTCAACAATGATGCCCCAGTATCGAGGCGGTCAAAGAAGCTCTTAGAACTGTCCGTTGCATCACTGCATGAATAAGAGTCGGATTCAAACGTCGACTCATTCTAAATTATCGAGGAGAACGCTATGAAATTTGATGCCGATTGTTCTGCTTGAGAAAATAAAAAAGATGAAGACGAAAGTGTTTTTCAGGTGAGTCAATCTTCTATAAACCAAAAGACTAGACATCCTATAGCAAAAATAAGATTTAAAAATGGTTTTCTACACCAATTACTGTCCAGGGCAGGCATTGAGGACACCCTCCACAAATGTCTGGAAAATTCGATTTCCTGATCTTCAAAGTCTTTTTTTTACTTCAGTGTAAAAATCCTGGCTCATTTAATTTAGGTAGTAAAAAGATATGCATGTGTTCCAGAGACTATTTACTTTTTTTATATGCATAATAGTAATATTTGTAGTTTAATGAAATATTTAAATTTGACTGTGATATTTGTATTATATTGTGATATTTGTATTATATTTTAAAATTTGTATTTTAATGTCATATTTATATTTTATGTCATAGTATGAATATGAAGTAAAGTTAAATAAAATATATATAAGAAGTTTTATACTCTACAAAAGACATAAGATGTAATGTAAATAAATAAAAATAAAGGATTGTTAAAGTCCAGAAAAATCATGTTCTGAAAAAGGGAAAGGCTTGTGATACGGTAATATCTTTAATTAGAGAGTTGGAAACATGCGAGCCTTGCATATATTAAACACTGGGTACCTTTTAGTGGGGCAGGCATTAGCGTCCAAGGTAAAAGGAAAAGAATGATAGTAAAAATTAAAGTCTACAGCGAATGAAACATTTATAATGGAAACACCGTTTCATACATTATACAGAATAATACTAAAATGAAAAATATTAAACATGAAATTAATTTTTAAAATAATTCACGAACATAAACAGACAAAAAAAGCTTCAATCAGTTGCAGGCCTACCTTCTACGCCATAACCCCTGATGAAGACCTGAAACTCAGGTCGCAATGTCGATATAAAATAAATAAATATGGTTTTGTTTATTTATGTTGTTCTTTGCTGACCGCACCCCCCGACAAACTTCTCCAATCATTAAAAAAAGCTTTCTAAATTTGGACAATTTATCAATATTAAAATTTTAATATCCAATAATGTTTCCTTCTGATTAATAATCTAGATCTTTTAATTATTTAAAAACAACAAAAAAAAGATAGAGAAAGAAAGGAGATGGAAAAAGAAAGCGAACTACAAAATCGGAAGGTAAACAAACAGTTGAAAATTCAATTTACTAAAGAAGTAAGGCAAGCAATAAACGGCGCTGTGTGATGCTCAAGCCCGCAATCCCTAGCGACTGTGCTGTGTTGCGGAGCCGTTTGTATTAAGGCTTAACAAAAAGATAGGATTTATGATTGAAGTTTCAAATTGTACTTTCAAGCTGTTAGCAAAAACGACATGACTAGCAGAGAAATTAATTTTGTAAGACTTTTGCATGTCTCTGATATTTCAAAGAAAATGGTAATATTCATTATAATTTCTTGATTTTTATTTATTCACTGTATTAAATAAATATGTAACAATGATAGTCTTGCTGAGGACAAACCCATTGGTAAAACTACAATAACATCGTTATAAAAAAGAAATCTTTCTCCAGAGAAAGTCTATTTTACTAAGCACTGGTGTGCCAAGGGTGTTGTTACCAATGGCTAAAATAACAATAAATAAATCATTTGCCACAACTGGCCTCAAACCTTAGCCCGGAAGTAAAGATACCAGTGGCTTACAAATTTCTCCATCATATAATCATGTGATGGGTATCCCACTCTTACATCAATATTTCACCTCTTAACATATTAATGTAGTTTGAAAAAAAATAAGCATTTATAACCTGTTACAATTAACCAAACATCTGGATAATCAGATATATCTAAATAGCACATACATATAGCGACTCTGATTCCAAAACTATAAAATTACACTTTTGAAGTAAATATTAAAGTTTAATGCATTAATAATTTGATCAAAATTTCAAGCAACGAAATAGTCTTCACTTAAGTGAGTTTTCAAAGCAACATTTCATTAAACTAACAATAGAAAATAAATGTGTAAAACGTCAAATTCCATTGAAAAGTTCACTTTAAAAAAAGTTGTTAGGAGATTTTAGAATTAAAATCCTCGTCATTACATTTTTTAAACCTAGTTTTAAGTTAGTAATTGATTTTTTTTAACGTAATATATTCAAAACGTCAAAATTAGCTGACACTATAGTGTCCCTAAAAAGAAATATTATCAGAGGTTATGTTTTTTATACATTCATTATAGCAAGTAAATAAGAATATATATTAATAAACATAGACAGAATGATTTATCAGCGATACTACACTATACTGCCTTTTTTTGCATTGATAGTAATTCATATGCGCTAAGAAGTGTGAAAGAAAGGAAAAAAATGAAAGATGTATTAGAAGAGAATATATAAATCCGTAATATAAAGACAACAGAATAAATGAATGGATAACATTGTTGAGACAGCAGCTAATGTAACTTTTCTTTACGATCTTACATGATCTGAACAATAAGTAATAAAACATTATATTAACACCATTAAATCAAGGAACTTTCAACTTGGCTCGTACGATACTGAAAACATTTTTTTAGAAAAATTCCAGAATCAATCTTTTTTTTGGAAGAAAGAATAAAAAAGTCCATTTATGAACGATTTACACAGTATGATATCTATCAAGTGTACGTATTAACTGCGTCATTAAATCCTATTGAGTATCGCAATCGGTTCGCGAGGTTGTTCCATCCCATTAACATTGATTAGGGCCATAAAGCACTGATAATTATGTAATCTGCTGGTAGATACAATTAGTAAGCAATATACAATTTCACCTCCATTAAATCCAAATTTTTCGTACTATTACATTAAAGAGTTTTAAACGATTTTAGTTCGAAAATTTAATTTTAAAATTAAGAGAATTTTTTTATGGTCATTTCCTTATTATTATTAAAATCAATCCTTTACTTCTCAGATAATTTTATTTCTTTAACTAATAAAAAAAAGGGGATATTATCTTTTTTAAAACCTCTCTTAATTGTCAAGTAAAAGGGACCCCTGATTCAATATATTGATATTAAAACGAAAATTCGTTTTCTATATTATAACCTCGATTTCCTAGAGATAAGTAATTATAATTATATAAAGCTGCAATTGATAATTACAATTATTATGGTTCAACTAGTAAATTTCCCAAAATAACGTTTCCCAAATATTAACATAATTTAGTGAATATTTGTGATACAATTTTTAATTGAATGAATTATAATCTTATGATGAATCATTGCCTTTTATTCATTGCAATTATTCAGGAGAAATGCAAATGTAACTAAAGTAAAAACAGTTATTCAATGAGAAAAAATAATTATAGTTATCAATTCTCATAAAAAATAAACAAAAAATAACGAAATAAATTACCTGGCAGAACATATATGAGACACAAGAAAATTGTCCTAGTATAATTTTTTTTATAATGAGGACTATTAAAATTTCATTATATTTTCAATTGAGTTAGTAAAAATGGTTAGTGAAAATATCTACCTCGTTTAATGTTAGCTATTCATAAATGAGAAAGTTTCAGGACCATTGCTTCATCTTCAGGTACAATAACTGCTATCTTCTGTAAAGAAGATAACAAAGTTAGAGTACCTGAAGAGAAAATTTACGTAATATAAATTAAAATAATTTTAAGTAGAGATTTTTTATAAGTTTAAACAAATATTATACAACATTGGTTTACCATTAAATAACAAATATTGGAATAGGTAGGGAGAAATTTCACGTAGCATAAATAAGTTAAAACAAGGTAATAATTTTATTATACCTGAAGATGGGCCCATGGCTTCGGAACATTGTGTTTCATTTTATTAATGAATAATGAATAGATAACATTTAACAAGAAAGATATTTTAGACTAAACCCAACTAAAAATATTACAATTATAAAAAATAAAACCAATTAAAATATTATTGAAATGAGTATATTACATTATTTTATTTAAAAAAAAATTAAAATCACTCTTATTACACCTTACATCTTACTCTAGATATAAATGCACATAGATAATAACACAACTTTACAGTGAGTTTAATAATTTAAGATACTTTAGATGGGCTGAATCAGACGTTTTCCGCTCCGTTTCAATGATTTGTGAACTCATTTCACGAAGCTGGGACAACTTCACAAATCAATGACATCGCCACCCACGACGACCAGCAAACATTCAGTCAATTGAATCTATCTCTTGTTCCAAGCCAAGTCAAACTTTCAAATAAAACTCAAGAGTTTTTATAGTAAAATAGCAGAAACTTATTATGTGATAAAAAATGAATAATTAAACATTTCACATAAGAACAGATTAATAATCTATAACAATTATCTGGAGCAGTTATAAAAAGAAATATTCCAGTTTTTAGAATGATTACGAAATTCTACTTGTATCTGAATCAAATTATTTTACCTTCACTGGAATATTTACAGGTTAAAAAATGTTCAATGTAAGACACTTGTAATATTCTTATTAATTTATAAATAATACTAAAAATAATTTTAAACAAGAAAACATTTATCGACATTGAAAAAGAGCACGAATCATAACATTAATTTATTTATTATTAGGAAAAATTCGTATATAATAGATTCATTTTCTTTGTCCAAACATCGCATAAACACCTTCTTAATAAATATTATTATGTTTTTGACGGTGAATATTTTGATATGGTGCCAAACATAAATCATATTCATATATCAACGAATTCAATATAACAAAACAATTAATATTTGTTACCAATTTTATTTATTTGTACAATTCTAAGAAATAAATTTATAAAGTTGTTCAGTGAAAAATAAATAAATAAACTCTGATTACAAACTAATTAAAGATAATTAAAAATTTTCAAGAAAACACCACTACAAAATCAGAAAAAAAAAATGTATTAAAAAAAAAACATGTTTTCTGATTCTAGTAAAGGAATGAACAAAAACAGTATCTACGTTACAAAGTTTGAAGCTCGTTGTTTAGAACACTTAAACTAATTTAGTTGATTAGCTTCCGAGTTCCCAGTGTAAAACAATGACCCATAATTAATTTTTAGCTTTAATTAAAATAGCCTCCTGATTCATAGAGCTACGATAGAAAGGTTTTATCGAGATAAACTTGCCCACAGTAATACTACTTACACAGCACAAGTAGCAAATTTATTATGTATGATTTTTCACCATTAGTCTCACTTAATTAAGCATTATATCATTTCAAATAACTTATTATATGGTATTAAATACCATCAAGGAGCTGCTTTACAAAGCCTAGGCGCCACTGAGTTCAATAATTAAAACCGCAACAAGCGAGGAAGCCCTGGTTGGTGTGTTGCCAAGGCAACCACTGTCAACGAAGATCGATAGATCGAATCATATAATTCAAGATAGTTTGAGTCTTTTTTTTTTATTGATGATAAAATCAACTTAATTATTTTGATGATACACAATGAACTAGAACAATATTCATTTAATTTGAATTTTTGATATTATTCGTATCAAGCAGAAGTTAAAAGTAAAGTCAATCTCATTCATTTTCAACTGTTTATGAGGAAGATAGTTCAAGGAACTTTTTTTTTTTTTATGCGTTATTTTTTTTTTTTTTTTTTTTATGCGTGAAAGTATTTAAGCTAAATGAGAAACTGAACATCGAACCCAATCACAGGAAGCGGGAAGAGAATGATGGACAAGGGGAAAACAAATAAGATCTTCGATGACATATCACAAAGAAAAATTTGTTTTTAATTCATCAAGAATTGGAGGCTTAATTTTATAAATAACTAGCTGACCCAGAAATGCTTTACTAATGCTATATTTATTATGATGTAAACGGATTTAATGAACACAATTGATAGTTAATTATAATTTATCGTATTTAGTTAAAATTAAAAAAAAAATATTTACGTATAATTTATTATTATGATATGGTAAAATTAATTAAACCAATATATAAGGAACGAAAATTAAATCTGCACCGAACGTGGCAATGATTTAGGTTAAGACCCCTAAATCATTGCCACGTTCATCGATCATTATCTTGTTTTCATTTTTGATAATCGCATTTACAGGAAGTTATCATTTTTTTCTAAATATTCCCATTAGGTGAATAATTACTTACATTTTTACATTATATTTATTCAATGATTTGTCGTATGAGATTTTATTTTACTGGATGAGCTGCAGTTGAAATACAGACGTATCCAGAAACGCAATTTTCGCATAGATAAGCAAAGTAGTCGAAGAAATTTAATTAAAATTTGACTAGACCATAACAATACTAATCCCTAATATCCCTCCAATGTAGAGTCGAATAAAACGAGGGGTTTTGAAAAATGAATAAATTAAGAAAAAGACGTTCACATATGCGAAAGCGAAATAGATGCTAGATCATCTAGGAACTAATTCGCATAATCCCTGAAAATTTCATCTAAATCAGGTTAACGGTTCGATTTGTTGAGGCTCAAATTTAACGACAGACAGATTTACAACTGAATTTCTTCGTTAATGCCTAAAAGAAAAGTGAAAATGATCGATTTAGAATCACGAATAGAAAGCTTCCTTCCTTCGGTGGTGAGGAAACAAAATATCAAAAATTGAAGTCACCATATCAATGATAAATCTCCTCGGCCGACTCACATAAAGGCGTTCCTCGCATGATGTGTGATTATTTGTATCATTCTTGAACGAAGGACGAGTCACTAGTTAATAGCCAAAAATGTGTTAATCATATCAATTAAGGTTAATTTGCACGCCGTCAGTCTGTAGATTATCAATTGAGGTAGCCAGTTACTTGATGCCCACGACTTCCACGGTATCACGCTTCATGCCGCCCCTATATAAAGACGCCAGCGTACTGGCGTGAAAATAGCTGGCACCTCCAGCCGATCTAATATTTTGTGTGGCTGGTGCGTTTGTTCTCTCTCTCTCTCAATACGCAAAAACACCATGTTAGTAGTCGGATCGCTTAACTTGTAAACATCGTAAGCATTACGTAGAACATTGTCAATAAAGATGGCAAGCCATGGGAGTGAAATGAACATTTCAATCTTTTTAATAATGAATGTATTGCGAAAAATTAAAACCTTACAGTCTACATGATAATTATAGATGAAGAAAATTGAGTGACGGAAGAACTACGAGGAAACTACGGAAGAAATCGTATTATTTTTAATAAGCCGATGGGACGGATGACATCATGAAAATGGCTGTTAAAAACGAAACAAACAGTAGTCCGAAAAACAAATAAAATAAAAATTTATTTTAGCCATTCTCATCTTTCTTCTTTAGCTCTTGTGCACACATTTCTAAGATTCTGTCACACAAATATGATGAAATAGAACATACTGCTTTTATACTTCAAAAGCAAATTTGAACATTGCCCCGGCCATATATTACAATAAACACACGTTAAACATTCAGAATTATCGAATGGTTCATTACTAGAAATATGTGAACAATAAAGCGCCAGTCAGCTGGAATTCCAGTCGAAATCTGCCTGTATCCTTCAAGTCAAATTTCGCCTAACACACCGGCCAATGGCAACGGATAATCCAGCATATAGTTTTGAAACAGACTGAATAGTGAAAAATAATGAATAAACTTCGAATATTCTGTTTAAACCACTAAAAAGTATTATTGAGTTCATGTAAGTTGGAAACCCCACTCTCTCCAACACTTCTACTTGTTGGTCTTGGACAAAACTCAGAAGCAACTTATCTGAACTTTTTCCTCAACACTTATTCGCCGCTTTCTTCACTTTACATTACATACACATTTAATCTATCAAATAACTAAAGTATACTAATCAATGAAGGATTCTAATACTGTTAATAGTTTATTAGAAATATTATTTAATAAAATATATGTTCACTAGCATCCAAAAAAAAACATTGTTTATTACTAACAAAAAAAAAACTATCAATCTAGGTGAACACTGAACAGCACTTTAAAGTTTTCTAACGATCAGCCTTGGCTTATACTTAACCTCAGCGAAAAATAACATGTCAGACTAAATGAAGAGGATTCGAGGAAACAATTGAAGAAATACTGGTATCTAATCCTGCAATCCAGATCCCCGTGTATTTTTAATATTTAATACTATATTTCATTTGGAATATTATATATGTATCTATAATTGAATTGAAGATTATACAATTATACACACAAAGGACTTAGTTCGAAATGGATATCTATTATCAATGGTCATCAGCATTCCTGAGAGCCATAATATCCGTTTTATGAATCGGACCGTGGGCCATAAAAACACGATATAGGGAGACTGAACGCATCCCACGCGAAAACGTTTTATACCACTCCCTTAGGAAGACAATCTTTAGAGAAATCGTAAAAATCTACACCTAAATAACATGGTTCATACGATAGAAATCACATATATAGTATTTATACCAGAAATAAAAATAATAACAATAATTTCATAAGTAATATTATTAATGGTACTAATCTGAGTCAATTTGATTTTTCAACATTATTCCCCAATACTGATAATTACCTCGTTTCATAATAAGATTCTTCAAAAATGAATTCTTCTGAAAAAGGGTCTTCATTGCTCCATTTTCCGTAATCATACGAATTGCTACTACAGTAGAGGAACTATCAGCGTTTCAATTAAAATGTAAAATTAAATACATAATTTCCGTTAACAATTGATATATATCCATAGATATTATAAATCTTAGAACAATTACTAGGATGAAAATTAGCATAGTCGAAATTCGAAGGACATTTATTCACTTCTCAAAAACTTTCATACGATAACACACTTACACAAAAATATGAAAAGTATAAAAGATGGTCGATTCATCTAGATACATTAAGACCTATAGAACAGATGAAGACTAGAGTGTGGAAATGACGTATATTCCGAAAAACACATGGCTTTCTCGAATGGTCTGCCGATTGCGTTCGAAGTTTGTTGAACCACCATATCTTAGGACAAGGGACAAATAGTAAGACTGTACGTCACAACTGCATAAACATCATTAGTTTCTGATTCAGCTGTCTCCTGCAGATCAACTTATGTACCTACTTGACTCATATTCTATATGAGTAGATCCCAAATATTTTTTTTATACCATAGTGATTGGTGTTATTTTATAATTTATTCGTGTATTGTAAATACACGGAATAGATTCAGCTGTATTCAACAATTTTCGATTTAATTGTTTTTAAATATTTTTATTCATGACAAATGGCAGTATGACATTATTTAGTCTGATTACTAATATTATTTGAACCGTTGGGAATAAATGCCACTCTACTGATCAAAATTAATTTTACAAAAAAAAATTAAATAATTATTTAATTAATTACTAAGTAATAAAACTCATAACATTCAACCGCTACATTCCTATTTTAAAATGAAACCAAGTTTTAGATGAAAAAAAAAACTCACTATACAGGTTCTCACGGTATCTTATGCCGTAAGCTTATAGATCACGAATGCCCGGAGCAGCTTTGTTCGGTCATCGCCTCATTCCTCAAATGTTCTAACACAGAGTAAAATCATATTTTGGCCAGTCAATGAATTAGAAAGCCCTCTGTTTCAGAAAACAGATTTCCCTAAACCATATATCCAATAGAAAGGATTTATCCATAACTGTTTATTGAATTTGCAGAGAAAATATTATATGCACTTCGAATTCAATTCTTTCAATCAGTCGCTGTAGAAACTTCTACAGAGTTCTCAGAGACCATCATGCATATAATCTTATACACCTCGCTGTGTTTAAACCACTTTTTCAGAATCATTCCTTGCCTTCAATAGATGGCAGCCTTTTATAAGGAATTTCTCAACTAAATATTGTTTTACTATCTTTAAAAAACCGGAAGAATGCATCGAATATATGGACTAAAACACTTGTTTATCTCAACAGAATGGAAATCACCTAATTTTGAATATCCCCCGAAAATGTGATATAAGAGGTTTTTTAAATCACAGATTCAATTATAATTTTGTTCAGTTTAAATCTGCTTACTACATAATTCTCTTCCAATTTCATAATCACATGTATTTCTTTAATTAAATGGAAAACTCAGCATATCTCTGCATACACTGTGGCTGAGATTTCTTCCTTGCATAAAGCTCGAAATCGTCCACATAAAATCTAAGGGGTATTAATGCACTTAATCCAATTAATCATAATAATTATGATATTAAATTTATAAATATTGGAAGATAGCCACTGTGAAAAATGGCACTAGCAGCCAACGGAGGCCCTCCACAGTAGAAGCCTGCCCCATTAACGGCACATCAATGAGTGCCCAACTACAGCCAGGCCACCCCTCCAGCTTTCAAAGGCCCCTTCTCTACAGTTCCATTCAAATATAAAAGGCTAGTTATAAAGGAAAATTGATGTTCTTCATGCCAGAAAACTAATAATATAAAGCACAGAATGCAAATAAAGGCAATTATGTTTAAAAAAAATACTTTGAAGTTAACTTAAACTCAAATATATGTCAACTTTTTTTTCCTTTGGGGGGGGAGGGGTGTGGTAATGTTATGGATAAAGGCTTGAATTCACGATAAGATAGAAAATAAAGTTAATCAAAAATGGAGTAAATCAAAGTGAAAACTCACTTCTCAGATTATCATAATCACTCCCTAACAATTAATAACCCAATGCTTTGTTTTAAACATAGGTTTGAAAAATGTTATTTTCACTTACCTATACATGAAATATATTAAGAGGAAGTATTGAATCATCAAAAATTTCATATTTGAGTTTACGACTGAATTACACCACGTTTTGAAATTTCCTCAGTCCAAATAGGAGGTTTTGCAAAATGGTCCGTTTTTTTTTTTTGTTTGGTGAGCACGTTTGTGTTTGGGGTGTGTGTCAAAAAAGTGTCTAAAAAATAAGAGAATCCATCCGAAACTGTAATAACATATTTAAGACTGATATACTCCTGGGATGTTACAGCAACTTCGTCAACAATGATTTTCCCAAAAACGGCTCTAATTTTATTAGAACTCCGTATATCAAAGTAAAACTAAATGATCGTTAATATCGGCTCGGACTTATCCTAAAGAACCTTTAATTTTGTTTTGTTTTTTAAATAATTAACCATTTTGCAAAAATTGATAGTTATTAATTATGGAAGAATTTGACAAAATGTAATATAGAAGAAAAATGTATATAGCAGTTAAGAGACTGGAATTGAAGACAGTCGAACGTGCCTCTTCCAATTCCAAATATAAGAAAATGGCTTTGCTATATTTTGTTGAACTGTTATGTTGTAAGCATGAATTTTGATATTGAGTTTGATATTCAATAATGGAACCTCCTGGAAAATTTTACTCACTGATTACGGGAAAACATTCACGAAAAAGTTGAATATTGAATATCCTCTTAAAATAAAAACATTGATAGTTTAAATATATAATATATAAATATGTATAAACACAAACAATAAATTCTACGAAATATTGTCATCAACTCGATCAATTGAAAGCTGCCATACCAGAAAAACGGTCAGAATTAATTAACCGATGAGGCGTTATTTTTCTTCATGACAATGCGAGACCACATATTGCATTAGAGGCAAGAGAAAAGCTCTTACAGTTTGATTGGGATGTTTTACCGCATTCCGTATACTCTCCAGATCTATCTAAATATTACTTCTTTCTGTCCTTAAAAATTTCTCTTCGCAACAAGCGTTTTAAATCCATCAGCAAAATAAGGTGGCATAATGAGGCTTCCTGAGAGATGAAGGAGTAACATAAGAGAATAGAGCAAAAGAGTTCTTACAACAATTAATAAACAAAATAAATAACATCTTAAACAGTAAATAAACTGTATTCATTTCGTATTATAAAAAAGGATTGAAACTTATGGAACACCCTAGGGGGCCCCAAAAGTTTCTTTCTCTTCGCGCTATGAATAGCCGTATTATAGCTCTTCTAGTGTAAACATGAAGGCTATTCGTTAGCCGCTCTGTGTTCTGTGTCATCGATTTCAATCATCTCAGAGCCCTTTTTCAGTACGTTTCGTTTTTCCCACAGTCTCTTTGAAAACTTTCATCCACAGCGTAAAACATGGGTAGGGAAAGGCAACGTTTACGACAAGTTATTTATGATTTTTAAGATGAATATAAAACCATAAAAAATATAATGTAAGTAAGAAGATGAACATTTTAAGGTATTTCTTCTTGTTTAGCGTTTCAGCCCTTGGGCTATTGTACATTGGAAACAAGATAAAAGATAGTTGAAAGGATCGAAAGATAGTTTTTAAATTAATGAGAATATTTAATTGAAGATTTTCAAACATTAATACATAATCCATCACTGCTGGGGTATCTGTAAAAGGGAGGGGTGTTACGGTTGCTATGGTGAAATAAAAACACTAGCGATAGCTGTGTGGAAAGGAGGAGTTACGTTTGTTATGGTGAAAACAAAACACATATCGCTCGTATATCGTATATAACACATATCGATATGTTTTAGACGAGTGGGTTTTTGTTTTTTTGTGAAGGCGACAGTTTTGATTTTAGAACACGTATGTTCAGACGAGTGGGTTTTGGTTTTGTGAAGGTGACAGTTTGATTTTGGAACACGTTACGATTGTTAAATGCGAAGTGGTTATAGTTTAAAGGCCCTCTGTCTTTACTGTTTGAACCGGAATATCAATATATGAGAAATGTTTTCATATATGTTTTGTTTTTCAAAATTATGGTGTTTTACTTCAATAGACGGTCATTAACACTATAAGTGGAGATATAGTGGAGTGCGTAGCAACGAATCTTCGGCACGTCCTGGATAGGAGAGTTGCGGCATTACATCATTAGAGATTACATCTCAATAATTCTGGAGTGGTGAGACGGTGACCGGAAAGGAAATATCGGACAACCTTATGTTCGGCCAGGAGTGCACCCAAGGACTACGTGGGTTTTGAACTAAATTTTATTTTATATTCACTTTTATACTCTGTTGGATAATAATGTAAATATAGTTATTAAGGTTAAGGTTAAGTCAACCTATAAGTTTTAATTGTTTTATTAATTGATAAGAATTATTTTTTTTCCTTTTTCATTCTCTGTATATATATTTCTTCTTCTTATTAAACATTTCTACATATAGTTCTGCTGTTCTTTCTCTGCTTTGAACTATTTAATTTACTTTTTTTTTTTTTGTTTTGTTTTTTTGTTTACGAAATATTACGATAATTCAACAGGTGGGTAGGTAACACCCCTAGGTTTTCTGACATCTACATGTAAAGGTATTCGCCAGTGGTCATAATTCAACAATTGTTTATATAGGGGTATATTCTAGCTATATTGTAGGCATAAAGCTTCGGGGTTTTCGTTATTTCCAAGAAAAAATAACGTGGCGTCTAAGGAGTAATTTGTTCTTTATTGTTGTTTTTTTTTCCTTTTGCAATTTTTTTTTTTTTTTTATTTGACTTTAACTCACCCCCTTCTCCGCTGATCGTGGGCAACGATAAACGTATAACAAAGGATAAATCAAAATTTGCGGTTATAAGATCCAATTAATATCCCAATAATTAACGATTTAAAATGTCTTTTACATATTCAGGAATGAAGTCATCTTCCTGAAAAACCTGAATCTTCAAAGGGAAAAAAATAGTTTTTCCTTCAGAAAAAAATTCTTAATTCTTAACAATCTTCCTATATAACAAAGTCTATATAATTATTATTTCAAAATTAAACAACGTAGAGGGGAAATGAATACTTTCACACCAAGTAAACCCACAAAATTAATATTTAAAAAAAGTAAAAATCAATAAGGACAGAAAATATTTTATGCACTTAAAAATCAATATTTTTTATTTAAAAAATATACAGTACCTTTCCAGTGATAATTGACAGAGATAAAAAAAAAAAAGGTTTGGGTTAGATTATAAAATTTGTTATAACATTTATCAATGAAGAAACCAGATTACTGTTTTTTGGATAATAGCACTCTTTATATTATACAAAGAGCAGAACTCCACTCACGAATTCATCTAAAATTCACTTTATAAATATAAATAATTCTAAATAAAACAAACCTGAATAACTAATTATGAAAGGTAGAGTATTTAACTGAAATAGAGTATTTTACTTTTTAAAATAACATCATGTTATATCATTGCAATGTTCAATTACATTAAATATTTCAACACATGCCTCTCAGGCACGTCATGAATCAATAGAAACTGTCTGAGATAATTTATATCCATCCCAGTGTTGTCTTAGGGAGAATGTTCTCTACGGTGTCCTATATAGTAATGTATAGTTATAATCACGAAGCAGGAGCATAATAATTAACTGTTACAATTATTAATATAATATTGCATAGTTCCAAAACAAAGGCAAGTCAACGTTTCGACAACACAAGAATTATACTGCTAAGAAAAAGATTAGATCACATGGTACATTTCACATCAAAAGGTAAAAATTGCATAATACATAGGACCACTACAAATGAATAAAACTATTAATGAAGGAAAAAGGGATAAATATTAGTATACGTGGGAAAGGTTATATTTAAGCAGAAAATACATGAATCCACATTTTTTTTTTTTTTTTTTTTTTTTTTTTTTTTTATCAAATTAAAATCAAACTTATTTAAAATTCTTAATATATAAAGTGTAGGAAAATATTAGCACAGCTTCATAATAACAACACAGCAAGCCAAGAAAAAAATAAATGAAAAATTAGCAATGTTTTATCGCGTATTCAATACATTCACTGGACATGACACAGGCTTCCTCCTAAAAAAAAATAAATAAAAAAAAAATTATTCCGATATATTATGGTTGTATGAAAAAAAAAGAAAAAAAAATTATGGGAACCTCCTAACAGAAAGGGAACTTATATTTTAATGTCGAGTAGATAACTTACATATTGAAGAAACAATGCACTACACCTCTATTATAATTAACATTTCATATATTAATTTTGATTCGCCCCAAGGTAAAGCTGAAAGTTATATTTTAATGGATAACACAGCTACTCCAAGAATAGTTCTCCCATCAATCTTTGGCAAACACAGGCCCCTCATCGCCGCTAGTAAATGGTGTCGGGCGCCACTTAATATTAATCACGTAGAAGATAAACTAACCAACCGACCCTGGACCAAGTTGGGGCATCGCATCGGGTAAAGGTTAAGTCTCTTTAAGTAGTTAGTACATAAAACTACAACTAATAAAAAACAGAGCCCTTATTATCACACAAATGTAATATTTTACTTAAATCATAATTAGAATACTGGATATAATTTATTGATATATAGTACGGAAACCCATACAAATTAGGCAGAAAAAATATAAACAATATTAAAAAATAAAAGGACATTAAAATTATCACGACTAATAAAATTATTTACGATTTCTTCTAGTCGTTGTTAACCTAACCGGTTTACCACCGAGAGCCCTCTCTCACATTGAGAGAGTGTAAGCAGCTCTGAACCGATAATAAAAATCTTTTGCAGTACGTGTATCACACAACAATCACTTACTAGCTTACATACGTCCCCATAATTCGTGCAGATGGGTGGGCTCGTGTTGAAATTATCCCTATTTTCGTGATTTTCGAAAGGAAAAAAAATCAGGGAAGGCGAAAATTATGAAAAAATAATTTTTATTTTTCTGTTGTTATAAAAATTCATATATTAGTATTTCTAGAGGTTAGGATAACGAAAATCAAGTCTGTGTTTGTGAAAAATACAACAGTTTAACAAAAGATGTCGATGCCAATGCAATTGGGAAAGATCGTGTGGTCTCATCCTTTTTTTCTCCTTTATTTATTCATATAATTCTTTAGTACTTTGTATTTATTGTTTATTATAAAAAATGTTCATTTTTTTTTTCAAATAAACTAAAATTGAAGGTACTTTAGATGATCATTTATTAAAAATTCGTTATTTGCAACGAGGATAAAACCTAGCTGAAATTAAAGAACATTTAAATTTTCCAACGGCTTGACGAGGTAAGTAAAAATAAAAAATCAAATTAATAGTTATCACGGACGACGAACGGACTTAAAATGTAAAATAAGAAGTTGCTCCTTTCTATGAAATCAAAATACATGGAAGGTGATTCATCTGCATTTAGAATGTGCACGAATTTAGAATTGACAGGGTTTTAGAGACGTTCACTAAATTTGTAGAAAAAAAAACTTTTTGTTTAGTTTAAAAGTATTAATACAAGCTTAAATTTTACCATATTCTGTATACATTCAATCTCTCCGTTGAAATTGTTTGAGCTGAAATTTCTGAATGTACACCAATAGTCTATAAAAATATCACAAACTTTGAATAGAAGAAGGTGGTCAGGAGGTGCGAAAAGTAAAAAGAAAATAAATATTTTTTTGTTTATTTATGTTCTTGTTACTGACCACACTCCCTACCACTTCTCCAATTATTAATCTACAGTCAACTATCCACACCTCATCATAAACGTTGGTTTTAAATACAAATTTTTTCAGTGTAAATTAAATTCTGTAATTGGATTCTTAAGTAAAATATTTTAAAACACGAGTCCTAATAGAACCTCTTTATCTCCAATATTTTCCAACATAGAGTTTTTCAGAAACCAATATTTTCAATCTCAAATCAATGATTTGTCATTTGAGATTGAAATAACTGTCCTACAGTATCCTTTTTAAATACTCCACTAACGCCTGTTGAACAGATTCGATATTTAGGACTCCATCTTGACAAGAGACTTACATGGAACCCACATACAAGACAGATACGACAAGAAACTGCTCGTAGATTTCGATTGCTACAACACCTTCTTGACAAACAAACACAAATACACTACGATAATCAGACCAATTTGGACACATGGAATTGAGCTCTGGGGCTCTACCAAACCACTTAATTCCCGCCTCATCCAATCCGTACAATCCAAAATCCTACGTAAAATCCTTGATGGTCCTTATAACGTCACAAATAAACTCATTCAAAAAGACCTTAACATCACATTCGTTGCAGATTTGACCCGAAACAGATATGCGCCTCTTCATTCCAAACTCCTTATCCCATCCTAACCCATTAGTTCTAGAAAAGAAGATGGCCACGAGACCTTCTAATTTAAATTAATGCTTGAAGTACCACCAACGGGTGGTTTCTTCCCAAGATTTTCAAGTGTAAATGAAATATTCCACAGATTTACTTATTGTATTTATTATTTATACAGTTGTAAATTACATTAAATAAATAAATAAAAAAAAAGAGATTGAAATCGACGAGGCGTGTCAAGGATGGCCCACTTAGTTAAAACCAGCAAAATATCTGAAAATGTTATCAAAATCGAAATGGTTGTGACCAACGAACATGGATTTGAGTAGAAACAGGAAGATTTGTTCTTGGGCTGAAATGTAAAACTCGAGTGGAAATTTTCGTTTCTGAGGACAAAATTTTCTTTCCATATTTACATACTTAACCTGGTGGACTTTCTTCATTCCCACCATTTCGTAAGCCTTCGGCTAATATTTAAAGTTGTATTAATGTTTAATAATCTATTATCCTGGCCGCCACTTATTTCAATAAAAAAAAAATCTAAAATTATAGGTAACAGTAGCAATAAAAGGCTTCAACTGAATGTTAATTATCATGCTACAATAACGTATTATATTATTTTATATTTTAAATTTAAAAATTCATACAATCCAGAAATTCATCCAGACACTGGTTGGAGACTTACACAAGAGAACTTAAGTCACAGAACTATCCCGAGCTATTAGACGGACCATTACGGCGCTGAATTCATTTGACTTGAAGTTTTGCCAAGTACATCAATCCAGCCTCTAGTCATGAACTTAGTTCCTTCCAATGGCATTTAGATCTATTTAACTTTACATAAGTAATGTAGATAAACATCACGATTAAAACTAATAAATTGTACAACATATATATTATTAAAATAAAATACCTCCAGTTATTTTTAAAGTAAATATTGTATGTAATTGGCAAAAAAAGCTTTTTGTTTTTTTAATATAGAACAATTAGATTGGGAAAAAAAATATAATTGATGAAAAGAAAATATCAGTTATAAAATCAAAGCATAAGAAAGGACAAGGAGAAACAGAATATATTTGAAAACAGATATTTATATACAAAAGAGACAAGCACGAAGGACGAAGATAAGGGCAGGTTTCTCTCTCTACTCTATTGTTGGAGGAGAATTGGATTTGGCAGTTCTGGACAAGGCCATCATATGGATAGGTGCCTTCTCATTTCAGGTTATATATGTAAAAGTTTCTCTGTGTGAGGATATATACTTATATTTTAGTTTCCGATGATAAAAAATATTGGCATAACCATCGCTTACGAAATAGAAGTCGATGAAGTAAAATATCAAATTGCAACCAAAGTTATCATTAGAGTAAGATTATCGCGCAACTGCATCATTTGTTCCTTAGATTCAAATTTCGCGGAACCTCGAAAGAAATTATGAATCGAGGGAAAAAACATTCAAATAACACTAATTTCATACTGCACGAAATTGCACGTTAGGAAATTTCTCCAGAAATTTTGAGTTTTTACAGTTCGAAATTAATTTTTTTTTATGTTTATTGCATAACCTTTAATGCTTAAACTGAATTTCTCATAATAATAAAACTATAGGTCTAAGTATGCTAATATTTATTCATTTAAATTTCATTTTATTATTTAATTTTTAGTTTAGCATAAATAAATTTGAGGTAAGCTCGCAAAATAGATATTTTTTTTCCTTTACTTTTAAACAAACGGTCAATGTGGGCCATTTGTAGTCCAAGTACTTTATACGTCGCTCTTGGCAGCAACCTCGGACTTACAATGGTGCCGGTACGAATCCTGTCTGGGAGAGTTTACTTTTATTTTGTGGCAGTTTCATAGAATTACCTTCCATGATTAGGTTCGTTACATCAAGATTACCCATCTACCTCTTCTCTACCCCGCCTGAAGACAGATGCCAGTTTCATTGTTGATTGGAGAGAGGTGCGTGATGGAAAATTGAGTATGATAGCAGCCAAGGCCCAGGCCATACTCTAAGGACAGGACTCATCTATTACCCTGGAGGATTATAAGACGCACTTTACGCTGGAAAGAGCTCTACCACCCAACATCGGCAAGCTACCATAAGAAGAACCAGCTGACCAAGACTCCGACCAGGAGGGCTGGATCTCCAAGAATTAGTCCCTTCTTGATCTCACCACATCCCGTAAAAATGTGCTTTATTTTAATCTATTTCAATTCTTCACGATTCTGAGCTGAGCTAATACACATGAGTCCACCTTTTCACCGATTATTTCCAACCCGGACCACCGGTTGCAACTTGCAAATAAAAAAAAACTAACATCTCCTTAATTAATGATTAAACGAACTATTTCAAAATAAAGCATTATTGCGAATTGTAAATCATAAACTAAAAATCCGTTTGAAAATTTAATAATAGCCAATAGTATAAATCATTTAATATCATGAAAATTCATACAATTTGTAGCAGTTCCTATGCACTTTTCCGGTGCTTCAGAACTTATTTTTCGAGACTGGTTCGCCAGAGGAAGAACAGATAGCGAGAGTGAAGGACAGGCACTGGTCAACAGTTACGTGAAGATACTGATGTATTGCCCTATGTATTCAGCTCAACCCCAAAAGGAGGTAGCGTACCGGTCATA